>NW_022986283.1:2500-239134 GCF_902500255.1 Thalassophryne amazonica
CACTGGGGTCTTTCATGAATGTTTTTGCCTCAGGATTATTTGGTAAGTAATTTTATCAATTAACTAGCCAGAAAATAATTGTTTCTCTTTTATGTTAGAGTGAACCCTGATATACGTGGGCTGTCAATAAAGTAACGGTCCTTTTTATTTTTTTCAAAAACTATATGGATTTCATTCATATGTTTTTACGTCAGACATGCTTGAACCCTCGTGCGCATGCGTGAGTTTTTCCACGCCTGTCGGTGACGTCATTCGCCTGTGAGCACTCCTTGTGGGAGGAGTCGTCCAGCCCCTCGTCGGAATTCCTTTGTCTGAGAAGTTGCTGAGAGACTGGCGCGTTGTTTGATCAAACTTTTTTCTAAACCTGTGAGACACATCGAAGTGGACACGGTTCGAAAAATTAAGCTGGTTTTCAGTGAAAATTTTAACGGTTGATGAGAGATTTTGAGGTGATTCTGTCGCTTTAAGGACTTCCCACGGTGCGAGACGTCGCTCAGCGCTCTCAGCCGCCGTCGTCAGCCTGTTTCAAGCTGAAAACCTCCACATTTCAGGCTCTATTGATCCAGGACGTCGTGAGAGAACAGAGAAGTTTCAGAAGAAGTCGGTTTCAGCATTTTATCCAGATATTCCACTGTTAAAGGACGCAGCCGCCGCTACGCTCCGCCACAGGAAAAACACCTCTGTTGAAAGCCTTAAGGACAAGTTGGAACATGTCCTGCCTGTTAAACAATTTCTCATATACTCACTCCACTGAAAGCCATCAAAAGCCGCCTGGATTTTACAAATGGTTATCAACACGGAGGTGTTTTTCCTGTGCCGCCGCACCGCGTCGGCTGCGTCCCGACAGAATCACCTCAAAATCTCTCATCAGCCGTTAAAATTTTCACTGAAAACCAGCTTAATTTTTCGAACCGTGTCCACTTCGATGTGTCTCACAGGTTTAGAAAAAATTTTGATCAAACAAAGCGCCAGTCTCTCAGCAACTTCTCAGACAAAGGAATTCTGACGAGGGGCTGGACGACTCCTCCCACAAGGAGTGTTCACAGGCGAATGACGTCACCGACAGGCGTGGAAAAACTCACGCATGCGCACGAGGGTTCAAGCATGTCTGACGTAAAAACATATGAATGAAATCCATATAGTTTTTGAAAAAAATAAAAAGGACCGTTACTTTAGTGACAGCCCACGTATTTTAGTGTTCCCTAATGTGATAAGCATAAGAAAATTTAATCACCGGGTTCCAATAACAAAAAAACATTTTGGAACTTTGGAAGAAAAAAATAAAGATGAAGTAAGTAGATTTTTCACTCTTAATATCTTTCTATATACTTGTCTCTCTCAAAAGGTTTGGATTTTTTAAGAAACTATGACAGATTTCTGGAAAATGACTACTATTCTGACAGTGATGATTATTTTTCTGATCATCATGATCATCATCTTTGGAGGAATTTCGAGCCACATCCACGGATAAGACAGCTCACTGAAGAGGTATCACTTACCTGTGTTTGCATTCTGGGTAAACTCTGGTTGTGTAGGAGGCTAAAAGTTGTGAATTTCCTGTGGCTTAATTGATATATATTTTAAAGGAGGCTGAAAAAAATGCAAAAGAATTGATAGAAGAAGAAGAACGAAGTAAGGAGAAAAGTGACAGGAACCGGCGTAAAAAAATGGTAAATGCTACAGCTACTGTTATGATTTTGATGGTCCTGTATCATTTTCAGGCATGCACATGCAGTGCATCTGGAAAGTATTCACAGTGCTTCATTTTTTTCTGACAGACTGACCATCAGGTTCTTGGTTACCTCCCTGACTAAGATGGAGTAAATTCAGTTTTTCCTCAAAATTCGACTGACAAGTCCATAATGACAACATGGAAAAAACATTTTTTATTGAAATTTTTGCAAATATATTAACAGTAACACGTGTACATAAGTATTCACATCCTTTGCTCAATACTTTGTTGATGCACCTTTGGCAGCAATTACAGTTTCAAGTCTTCTTGAATATGATGCCATAAGCTTGGCTCGCCCATCTTTGGGCAGTTTTGCCCATTTGTCTTTGTAGTACCTCTCAAGCTCCATCAGGTTGGATGGGGAGCGTCTGTTAGGGATGCACCGAGCCACAATTTTTCACTTCCGATCCCGATACCTGAATTTACATATCTGCCAATATTGATACTATTCTGATACCAGACCTCTGTGTGCTTTAACATTATTATTATTATTATTATTATTATTATTATTATTATTGTTGTTGTTGTTGTTGTTTTGTATATGAGGATTTTCTTAAAAAGAAGACCTGAAAGTTCAGCTACAATTTGCCAGCAAGCCTAGATTTGATGTTTCGGTGAAGATTTGATGTTTCCGTGAAAGAATTAAATACTAATTGCTAAATGTATCAAAGGCAACACTGATGCAACAAACTCTGAATTAATACTGAGGGACTTAAATGGAGATTTTTTTTTTTTCTTTTCTTTTTCAGCGAGCAGAATCTCTGTTCGACTGTCCTCTTCAGCTGCGCTCTGAGCTGGCTTTTCACAGCGTTTCTCAGCTTCGGTATGCTGAAGATTTTCAGCAACAATTCAGTTCATTTTTCGGAAAGTCTGTGCTCGGCGAACAGTCAATTTGAACCAGAGTGCCAGGTGGAAATTTGCTGCTACCCTCAGCTTTGAACACTGCGGAAGAGAGCTCTCTCAAACAGCTCGGCTTCAGAAGGACATTCACAGAGTTGTCCTGAAGTCACTCATTTGATATCTTGGCTGTGTGCTTAGGGTCATTGTCTTGCTGAAAGATGAACCGTTGCCGCAGTCTGTGGTCAAGAGTGCTCAAGAGCAGGTTTTCATCTAGGATGTCTCTGTATATTACTGCATTCATCTTTCCCCCAATCCTGACCCAATCCTCTCCCACTTCCTGCCACTGAAAAACATCCCCACAGCATGATGCTGCCACCACCATGCTTCACTGTAGGGATGGTGCTTGGTTTCCTCTTAACATGACGCCTGGCATTCACACCATAGAGTTCAATCTTTGTCTCATCAGACCAGAGAGTTTTGTTGTTTCTTATGGTCTGAGAGTCCTTCAGGTGCCTTTTGGCAAACTCCATATGGGCTGCCATTAGAGCCCGACTGATATGGATTTTTTTATGCTGATAATCGATAAATCGGCTCATTTGTCGATAGCTGATAAATCAGCCGATATTGTTTTTTTATTAATGAAATGTTCTTTTTTTGGACCCTTAACAAAAAAAGCTAAAAGCTAAAGCTTTGTCCTCATATTGATTAACTTTATAACAGAGAAGAATTTTCAAGTTCAAAAATGCAATCAAGAATTAAACCTTTGTGAAATTAGCAAATACATATCCTTAAAAAGAGTTGTGAAATACATCTGATCTTGTACCTCTTGTTGCAGCAACTTAGATATAGGTTCAGGATAAGGATATAGATCCTTATAAACTTGTATGCTTTTGTCAGCCGATCAGTGCAGTGTGACGGCGAACTATGGGTGCCGGTGATGAACACATTTAAGCGGGGGTGTAAGCAGCTCAGTTGAATGGACTCAGAGCTCCATTTACTGGACAAACGGTGCAAGGACATTTTACATTGCCAACAAAAACATTTCAGTAACTGTTCTGTTTATGAGAAATTATCGGCGTTCTATCTGCAAAATTTCAGCTGATAGTGAGTAAAAAGGGGTTATATCAGCCGATAATATCAGCCGGCTCTAGCTGCCATGTGCCTTTTACTAAGGAGTAACTTAGGACTGAACACTCTAAGACACAGGCCTGATTGGTGGATCTTTTGTTCTGGAGGAGGAACCAGAGCAGGTGGTCCATGGACATGTGTACAGATCTCCATGGCTTCTGTTTGCAGTTTGTCCAGGACTCAGGCACTGTGAGCTCCATCCCAGTGCCGAGTCCTGGAACTCAGAGATGCAGACACACACTGTGGCTCCAGGCACGTTTCGTTAAAGCGTCAAGATCGTGAGCTTCGGTTTTGTTAAGTTCCTCTTTCGTCCCTTTTGCGCTCTTGCCTCGCACACTGTTCGGTAATAAAGCTCTTTTGTCCATCTTTTCTCAACGAATTGTGACTTTTTTTTTACTTTTTCCCTTCGTTCAGGAATCGTCGTGTGCCGTGTGACTGGGCCATTAGCTCATGTTTGATGGCAAAGGTTGTGAATACTTATGTACATGTAATTTCGTATTATTTTTTAATAAATTTGGGAGAAAAAAGTTTTTTTCACGTCATTGTGTAGAAAGTAAAAATAAAAGTATTTCATTTATCGTGGAATAATCAATCAATCAATTTTTTTTTTTTTTATATAGCGCCAAATCACAACAAACAGTTGCCCCAAGGCGCTTTATATTGTAAGGCAAGGCCATACAATAATTATGTAAAACCCCAACGGTCAAAACGACCCCCTGTGAGCAAGCACTTGGCTACAGTGGGAAGGAAAAACTCCCTTTTAACAGGAAGAAACCTCCAGCAGAACCAGGC
Organism: Thalassophryne amazonica; assembly: GCF_902500255.1. NCBI lineage: Eukaryota > Metazoa > Chordata > Actinopteri > Batrachoidiformes > Batrachoididae > Thalassophryne > Thalassophryne amazonica. Next base: position 6,993 of record NW_022986283.1, read on the forward strand.
TCAGGGAGGGGCAGTCTTCTGCTGGGACTGGTTGGGGCTGAGGGAGAGAACCAGGAAAAAGACATGCTGTGGAGGGGAGCAGAGATCGATCACTAATGATTAAATGCAGAGTGGTGCATACAGAGCAAAAAGAGAAAGAAACAGTGCATCATGGGAACCCCCCAGCAGTCTACGTCTATAGCAGCATAACTAAGGGATGGTTCAGGGTCACCTGATCCAGCCCTAACTATAAGCTTTAGCAAAAAGGAAAGTTTTAAGCCTAATCTTAAAAGTAGAGAGGGTGTCTGTCTCCCTGATCTGAATTGGGAGCTGGTTCCACAGGAGAGGAGCCTGAAAGCTGAAGGCTCTGCCTCCCATTCTACTCTTACAAACCCTAGGAACTACAAGTAAGCCTGCAGTCTGAGAGCGAAGCGCTCTATTGGGGTGATATGGTACTATGAGGTCCCTAAGATAAGATGGGACCTGATTATTCAAAACCTTATAAGTAAGAAGAAGAATTTTAAATTCTATTCTAGAATTAACAGGAAGCCAATGAAGAGAGGCCAATATGGGTGAGATATGCTCTCTCCTTCTAGTCCCGTCAGTACTCTAGCTGCAGCATTTTGAATTAACTGAAGGCTTTTTAGGGAACTTTTAGGACAACCTGATAATAATGAATTACAATAGTCCAGCCTAGAGGAAATAAATGCATGAATTAGTTTTTCAGCATCACTCTGAGACAAGACCTTTCTGATTTTAGAGATATTGCGTAAATGCAAAAAAGCAGTCCTACATATTTGTTTAATATGCGCTTTGAATGACATATCCTGATCAAAAATGACTCCAAGATTTCTCACAGTATTACTAGAGGTCAGGGTAATGCCATCCAGAGTAAGGATCTGGTTAGACACCATGTTTCTAAGATTTGTGGGGCCAAGTACAATAACTTCAGTTTTATCTGAGTTTAAAAGCAGGAAATTAGAGGTCATCCATGTCTTTATGTCTGTAAGACAATCCTGCAGTTTAGCTAATTGGTGTGTGTCCTCTGGCTTCATGGATAGATAAAGCTGGGTATCATCTGCGTAACAATGAAAATTTAAGCAATACCGTCTAATAATACTGCCTAAGGGAAGCATGTATAAAGTGAATAAAATTGGTCCTAGCACAGAACCTTGAGGAACTCCATAATTAACTTTAGTCTGTGAAGAAGATTCCCCATTTACATGAACAAGAAACATGAATAAGGCTGTAACATAACAAAATGTGGAAAAAATGAAGCACTGTGAGTACTTTCTGGATGCACTGTAACTGGTGCTTGTACATGCAAGAAGGAAAGCAATTTGATACAGCAAGAAAAGTACTTGCCTCAGTGTTTTCTGCAGTGCGTTAAACCCTGGTCAGACCAAATAAGGAGGAAATGAAGGATGAATAATGAACCACGTACCATGAATTTTTTTTTCTGTGCAGGTGGAGTTATTTGAGAAGCGTGGGAGAACAGTGGCTCTTAGAGGCAGATTATTTGGCTTAACGAGGCTCATCTCTGAGCACGGCACTAATTTCATAAAGTTCAAACTTTAGCAAAAATAATGTGGAGCGATTTGTGTACAAGGTACTATGAGGACAAATGAGGATGTTAGAGGCATGTTAGTGGTGAGTACGAGGCTGTTAGATGTCCATTATCCGAGTACCTGGCGGCTACAAGGACAGGACAGGCTACTTGCAACAGAGCAGGTTCCACCCTGAGAAAGCCTTTGTAGCCTTTTTTAACATCTATATTCCTGCAATTCCTTCAGAAGAACATCATGTATGTAGCTCATTATTTGAATAATGACTGATAAATCCATTATTCATGGGGTCAGTCCATCTCAAATCACCCAAAAAATGGCATTTTTAAACCTCACCCCCTCCAATTTTTATGAAATTTCGTATGTAGGTAACTCATAGCCAGAAAAGCCAGAATTTCAAATTTTAACTTGATTGGACCAGTAGTTTTCGAGATATCGCAATTTCATTTTTCACCTTTTTTGCAAAAAGGGTGTGGCTGCCAAATTTTAAATTACTGTAACTCTCAACCACTGGTCCAATTTAAAAAAAACAAAAACAAGACATTTCTGTAATGGGGAGAATGTAAGGAATCTAAACGTGGCATTGTTTTGTGCATTTGGGTTCTTTTTAGTTGGATGACCTTTTGACCTATATTTTGACACTGAGGGACACGCCCGACCACTTTGGCCTCAGTATGAAAAATGTAGCCCTATATGTCAACTATAACATATAAAAAAATTGGAGGGGTTTTCTTTTTCATACTTGAGCAAACTGTGATAAAATATAGGGATACCTCAAGATATCTGGTAAATTCTGTGTATACAGAGTGCAGAAGATATGCATACAGAGCCAATGTGTATGTCATTCAGCTGTGGTAACACCTTGCAGTTTTAACAGTTCTAAACAAGCCCATATTCTAATCAATGTTTACACTACAGTTTAGTTTTCTGATTACTTTTTGCCATTTGGCTGCTAACTAATTTTTTTGGGGTTGGGGGAATGGGGAGTCTATGTTGTGATAGCAATTTCCAGGAAGAGGTCAGTGTTTCTAATCTGAAGCATAAAATATACTCAAGGCTCTGGTCCCATGCTGTGAGCAGCTTGCACAAAGAAACTGGAGCCCTCAACAACCATTTCAAGTTTTTAGTTTCCTTAAAACAAGGGAAGAACAGAGTCCGAATTCCAATTTCCTTAATGATTTATACATGTGAGAAATGTAAGCACTCCAGAGTTTCATAAACTTATTTACCATTTCAAGTTTTTAATTTCTTCATGGAATTAATATTACTTCATATTACTTCCATGGCTTCTTTAACCCTTAAATGGTCAATGACATATACATTTTTTTTTTTAAATTGCTATTTTCTAATGTATCAAGGCTATAATAACACACCCATGATTTTTTATCAAGATATGATCTTTATTTTCAATTTTACACTCTGTATCCCCAGAGATACATTGTCCATTTAGGGTATGAATTTTAAATTTTCCAACTTTTGAAATATTTCATTTTTAACTTTGAAAACATATTACAGACAATTAATTAGGTAAAATCTTGCACACAATTTTTTTTAAAAAGTTGGAAAATCTTGAACAATTGATGATGATTTACATTCACATGTATTGAGCACCAGAAACAAGTCTATAAACAACAAGCTAAAGAACTCCTGTTGAACTGTAACATCTTCCTTGTGGAGCTTTTACACTAACAACATCCTATTGGCAGTGAATATAGGATGTGGTTATTGGTGTTAGTTTTATTTAATTATTTATATTATTATATTATACTTGTATTTATTTATACTAAATACAATTTATTATTTTATTTATTTATTGGTATTAGTTATAATTATTACTGACTATAGGATTAAGTTTATGCAGCCTCATGGACCAGCTAAAACCTTCTACAGGCCATCCAGAGATGATTGTTGTTGCATTCCTGAATCTGATGTATATTGTGTGATAAGCGCTCCATTCTTGAAATCATCTTCAACCAGAAACTACAGTATTTTTCATAATGACCTAGCCAGAATTTCTGAACACTGTTTGAATTGGCCTGTTGACAAGGAGTAAAAATCATACACCTAGTGTTCATAAGACTGAGACATTTGTGAAATTTTCATTTACTTTTGGTTTGTGATTGACAATATTTTGTGGAATACATCAACGAGACACTATGTATATATGTACTGAAGTATACTGAATGGATCTCTGAAGGAATGGGTATGTAAACTTCCACAAGGTATTGCATGAAAATAAAAAAGAAAACCCCTCCAATTTTTTTTATATGTTGTAGTTGACATATAGGGCTACATTTTGTGTAATGGGGCTGAAGAGGTCGGGCGTGTCCCTCTGTCAATTTCAGAGTCAAAATACAGGTCAAAAGGTCATCCAACTCAAAAGTACCCAAATGCACAAAACAATGCCAGTTTTAGATTCCTTGTGTTCTCCCCATTACAGAAATGTCTTGTTTTTTAAATCGGACCAGTGGTTGCTGAGTTACAGTAATTTGAAATTTGGCGGCCGCACCCTTTTTCGCGGAAAAAGTGAAAAAAATGAAATTGCGATATCTCAAACTACTGGTCTGATCAAGTTCAAATTTGAAATTCTGGCTTTTCTGCCTGAGTTACCTATATGCCAAATTTCATAAAAATCGTAGAAGGTGGGGTTTAACTCATTGGTTGATCTGAGATGGACAGACCCCCATGGATTTATTATTCGGTCTGACCAGGGATTTACTTTTTAGAATGCACAAGTACCTGAGCACCAGTTACGGTATGTGCATGCCTAATCATTTGACAGAAGGTGACAGTGCTTTTCCCCCATACTTTCTTTTGTAGCGTCAAAAGGAAAGAAAACGGTTGGAAAAGGAGAATGCGGCTAAAAGCGTTTTACCTGTAAGTCTTGTTGTGCTAGTGTATATTACATGTGTTCCACTGAGCTGTAGCCTGTATATTTGTAAAACAGTGAACTACTGTAGTCCCAAGATAATAAATATAAGTATTTTAGTTTTCAACATTTTAATTTAAGAATTGTGGAGTTTCGTAAAGAAATTACATCAAAACATCTAGAATTTTAATGTGCTTAATTGTAATGCATTTATTTATATCTAATCTTTATCAGGAAAAACACGGTAAATCTGACTCTTTGGAAAATGAAGAAGATAATATTCTTATAAATACTACCTCAAAAGCAAATGAGTGTGCTCTTCGTCAGTTTGGAAAAACAGAAAATGTGGTTCCTGGAGGTGACATCAGAAGTGGCACTTCTAAAAACGGTACTCTGGTGTGTAACAAAGAAGAGAAGCAAAAGGTTAGTATTGATTTTTAAAAAAAAATTCTTTTTGCTACATTATAGAACTACATTCTTGTTTGTTACCTGTGAGCTTGAAAGACACTCTGCTTGCCAGGATAACAATTGCTAGCCATTATCACCTATGGTAGCCATTAAAGGAATGCAGTCAGAATTCTGATTTTCTTTTAGTCCCCATCAGATGGTTGTTGTCATAAGACAAGAAAAGATTAATTTTTTCTGGGGAGCTAAATCACCACCAAAATTCTGTCAGCTGTTCATTGGGCCATTGACTGTCTACCCAAGATGTCACCAGCACTGCTCCAGGAGATCACTTGCACTGTATGGTTTCCACATTTACCTGCTGCAACCACAGCAGATTAGTCAAGTCCCATATATCCAAGCTTTGATTGGCTGAGCAAATCTGACTTACAACCCCAATTCCAAAGAAGTTGGGACGTTGTATAAACGTAAAAATACAATGATTTGCAAATCCTCTTCAACCTATATTCAATTGAATACACCACAAAGACAAGATATTTAATGTTGAAACTGATAGACTATTGCTTTTGTGCAAATATTTGCTCATTTTGAAATGTGTTACATCACCTTTCCTTCTAACAACACTCAAGTGTTTGGGAACTGAGGACACTAATTGTGAGTGTCATGATTGGGTATGAAAGGAGCATCCACAAAAGGCTCAGCCATTCACAAGCAAAGATGGGGCGAAGATCACCACTTTGTGAACAACTGCTTGAAAAAAATAGTCCACCAGTTTAAGAACAATGTTTCTCAACGTTCAGTTGCAAGGAATTTAGGTATTCCATCATCTACAATCTATAATATAATCAGAAGATTCAGAGAATCTGGAGAACTTTCTACACGTAAACAGCAAGGCCAAAAACCAACATTGAATGCCCGCAACCTTTGATCCCTCATGTGGCATTGCACTAAAAACTGACAACATTGTGTAAAGGATCTTACCACGTGGGCTCAGGAACACTTCAGAAAACCATTGTCAGTTAACACAGTTTGGCGTTACATCTACAAGTGCAAGTTAAAACTTTATTATGCAAAGCGAAAGTCATACGAGGTCTGTGATAAAACTAACGTACCTTTTTATTTTTTTCAAAAACTATATGGATTTGAATCACATGCGATTACATCAGACAACCTTGAACCCTCGTGCGAATGTGTGAGTTTTTTCACGCCTGTCGGTTATGTCATTCGCCTGTGGGCTGGCTTTGAGTGAGGAGTGGTCCACCCCTCCCGTCAGAATCTCTTTGTCTGAGAACTTCCTGAGAGACTGGCGCTTTGCTTGATCAAAATCTTTTCAAAAACTGAGGCACATCGAAGTGGACACCATTCGAGAAATTCACCTGGTTTTCTGTGAAAATTTTAACGGCTGATGAGAGATTATGGACTGTTGCTGTCGCTTTAAGGACTGCCCACAGAGCGGGACATCGCAACGCGCCCTGAGCTGCCGCTGTCTGCCTGTTTCGAGCTGAAAACTTCCAAATTTAAGCCTCTGTTGACCCAGGACGTCGTGAGAGAATAGAACTTTCAGAAGAGGTCGGGATCAGCAGTTTATCCGGACATTCCACTGTTAAAGGAGATTTTATTAATGAAAGACGTGCGGACGGGTGATAACCATTTGTAAAAACCAGGCGGCTTTTGATGGCTTTCAGTTGAGTGAGTATCTGAGAAATTATTTAACAGCTGGACATGTTCCAACTTGTCCTTAAGGCTTCCAACGGAGGTGTTTTTCCTGTGGAGGCGCGCGGCACCAGCTGCGTCCTGACGCGCGGTCCCGTCCGCACTTTCTTTCATTACAAAATCTCCTTTAACAGTGGAATGTCCGGATAAACTGCTGATCCCGACCTCTTCTGAAAGTTCTCTGTTCTGTCACGACGTCCGGGGTCAACAGAGGCTTAAATTTGGGAACTTTCAGCTCAAAACAGGCAGACAGCGGCGGCTCAGGGCGCGTCGCGACGTCCCGCTCCGTGGGAAGTCCTTAAAGCAACAGCAACAGTCCACAATCTGTCATCAGCCGTTAAAATTTTCATAGAAAACCAGCTGAATTTCTTGAATGGTGTCCACTTCGATGTGCCTCACAGTTTTTGAAAAAAATTTTGATCAAGCAAAGCGTCAGTCTCTCAGGAAGTTCTCAGACAAAGAGAATCCGATGGGAGGGGTGGACCACTCCTCACTCAAAGCCAGCCCACAGGCGAATGACGTAACCGACAGGCGTGAAAAAACTCTTGCATGCCCACGAGGGTTCAAGCTTGTCTGATGTAATTGCACGTGATTCAAATCCATATAGTTTTTGAAAAAAAATAAAAAGGTCTGTTACTTTTCTCACAGACCTCGTACATCAACAACATCCAGAAATGCAGCTGTCTTCTTTGGGCCCGAGCTCATTTGAAATGGACAGAGGCAAAGTGGAAAAGTGTGCTGTGGTCTGATGAGTCTGCATTTCAAATTGTTTTTGGAAATCATGGACATCGTGTCCTCCGGACAAAAGAGGAAAAAGACCATCCAGATTGTTACCAGTGCAAAGTTCAAAAGCCAGCATCTGTGATGGTATTGGGGTGTGTTAGTGCCCATGCCATGGGAAACTTACCCATCTGTGATGGCACCATTGATGCTGAAAGGTACATCCAGGTTTTGGGGCAACACATGCTGCCATCTAAGCAACGTCTTTTTTAGGGACATCCCTGCTTATTTCAACAAGACAATGCCAAGCCACATTCTGCACAACGGCATGGTTTCGTAGTACAAGTAAAAGAGTGCGGGTACTAGACTGGCCTGCCTGCAGTCCAGTCCATTTTCAATGCGCCCATTGAAAATGTGTGGCATTATGAAGCGGAAAATACGACCATGGAGACCCCGAACCGTTGAACGACTGAAGTCATACATCAAGCAAGAATGAGAAAGAATTTGACCTACAAAGCTTCAACAATTAGTGTCCTCAGTTCCCAAATGCTTATTGAGTGTTGTTAGAAGGAAAGGTGATGTAACATAGTGGTAAACATACCACTGTCCCAGCTTTTTTGAAACATGTTGCAGGCATCCATTTCAAAATCAGCAAATATTTTCACAAAAACCAAGTTTGTCCGTTTGAACATTATTTTGTCTTTGTGGTGTGTTCAATTGAATATATATTTGCAAATCATTGTATTCTGTTTTTATTTACATTTTACACAACGTCCCAGCTTCATTGGATTTGGGGCTGTAGTTAATTAGCAGTGGGTCAGCAGGGACAGTTGGAAAAAATTGCAGGGCAGCTGATATCCAGGAGAAAGGTTGGTGACCTCTGGTTTTTAACATGTGTCAACCACATTTTAAGTTTGGTTGCATTCAGAGAGACAAATGGGCCCATCACTCTGCCCCTCCTGACATTTTATGGTGCTCACTGCAGCAGATCATGTCTCAATCATTTTCAATGGTGAAGGTGTACATTAGGGATGCAACTTTTATTGCAACCCAATAGTCCTGTATCATATTCTGATGAGCTGTTGCTAGAAAACAATGAAAAGCAATGTTTTTTGATTTGATCAAAAACATTCACCCATGACTAACTGAATTTTTTTATGCTCTGTTGCATTTGGGTGGATTTCCAAAAACTACAACCCTGGCTGACTAATGAACAAAAAAGGAAATAAATGTGGTGACTCAGCAATACAATCAAATCACCGCTGAAGTCTTACAAATACTACAAATTCATTAAAAGCCAAGAGTGCTATGCAGCCTTCCCTATATTCAAACAGGTTTTGCATAAGGCTGCAAACGTGGTATCATGGGTGAACTTTTTAGATGGCTCAAATGTGAGTTTACTTTAGTTACTTATGTATAAACGCTCTTTCAAAAATGATACAGCAAATTGTTTTAGAGGAAGAAAATTTAAAAAGTTGTATCCTTGGTGCACATTCATATAAAAAACATTTTTAAGTGACATGGCAAAAGTAAAAACTTTGAACAGATTTGGAAACACTGCTGTACTCTTTGGAGATTCAACTGCAAAGAGCTGTTAAATCTCCAATAAGACATCACAGTTTGATTAGGTATATGTCTACAGTGCACTTTAGTATTCAGACTAAGATCAAAATAAGCTGTATTGGATTATTGCTTACTCTGGTTGAGGTTAATATAGTGATCAGAAAATGCTGCCACACCTAGACCTGCTGCCACTGTTTAAATTGTGGAAAAGACATTTATGAACAGAGAAATAATTTTTCTTTTCTTTTTTTTTTTTTTTTTTTACAGGATTTAAATTTAGAGAAATTATATGCTTCTACTACATCAGTGGGGGCGGAGACGCTCATTCATACACCGGCAACAGAGAGAAAACAGAAGAAAAATAAATCTCTGAATGTTCAGCAGCCCAGAAGTGAAAATCCTAAAGTTCTGCAGAAACCTGAATTACAAAAGAAGGAAGAGAAATGCAGTCCAATTATGGAGGTGCTCAGGAAATATGTGTTTAGTCAGCACAGTTTGTTAAACAGAAGACTGACACCCTGTTTTTATTTGAATGTATCGAGTATCCTGTCTAGGCTTGGGTATCGAGAACCGGTTCTTTTCTGGTATCGTTAAGAAATGATTCGATCCACTGACATCAATAGCCTTTTTGCTTAACGATTCCCTTATCGGTCCTTCAGAGTGGCCGTTGTTTATGAGGGTGTTTGTCGGGAAACTGATTATTTCTCTACGTTGATTACAGGCCCTGCAGTGGGTCTGTAATTAGCCATTTCAGCAGCGCCACTCTGCTTTGAACCTTGAACCAATGAAGCAGTGCTCCGATCCACTGCTTCGATGGATCTTTGCGTCGCTTCTTTTCAGAAGCGGCAACTCCACTTCTTAACCCCTCTCAAAGCCATTAAAATATGTCAATCTTGAGTCACTTTTGTGCAGATTAAAGTGTCTAACTGGGACGCCTGTCTTGTTGTGAGAAAGAAATGAGAATCGTCCTCCATTCTGTTGCTCCAAACACTGCACCGCTGTCTGCTGAGTCGAGCCCGCTCAGAATTTATAACTTCAGAGTGAATCGCCATTTAAATCAAATGACACCTCTTTTCAAACATTGTAATACTGTACAAACGGTAAACTTAATTCGATCAAAATGTTTTTTTTTCCTCCCACAATGAGAGGTCCTGCACTGCAGCAGCCCAAGACTGTATGGCTGAAGATGTACAGACTCCAGCAGCTGCTGAGTTCAGCTCAGGTGTATGGAGAGACTTTCATGCCAATAATGTCTGAAAGGAAATGCTTTTGCCAAATCTACAGATTTTATTTCTGTCTATGTCCAGAGATCAAGGATCCACCATGTAGAGTTTATTTATGTCCAGAGATCAAGTATCCAGTGACCAATTTCATATTTATTTACTTTAAGACTCAATAAAATGTTGACATACAGTAGTGTTCAGAATAATAGTAGTGCTATGTGACTAAAAAAGATTAATCCAGGTTTTGAGTATATTTCTTATTGTTACATGGGAAACAAGGTACCAGTAGATTCTCACAAATCCAATAAGACCAAGCATTCATGATATGCACACTCTTAAGGCTATGAAATTGGGCTGTTAGTAAAAAAAAAAAAAAAAAAAAGTAGAAAAGGGGGTGTTCACAATAATGGTAGCATCTGCTGTTGACGCTACAAACTCAAAACTATTATGTTCAAACTGCTTTTTTAGCAATCCTGTGAATCACTAAACTAGTATTTAGTTGTATAACCACAGTTTTTCATGATTTCTTCACATCTGCAAGGCATTAATTTTGTTGGTTTGGAACCAAGATTTTGCTCATTTGCTAGTGTGCTTAGGGTCATTGTCTTGTTGAAACACCCATTTCAAGGGCATGTCCTCTTCAGCATAAGGCAACATGACCTCTTCAAGTATTTTGACATATCCAAACTGATCCATGATACCTGGTATGTGATATATAGGCCCAACACCATAGTAGGAGAAACATGCCCGTATCATGGTGCTTGCACCACCATGCTTCACTGTCTTCACTGTGAACTGTGGCTTGAATTCAGAGTTTGGGGTCGTCTCACAAACTGTCTGCGGCCCTTGGACCCAAAAAGAACAATTTTACTCTCATCAGTCCACAAAATATTCCTCCATTTCTCTTTAGGCCAGTTGATGTGTTCTTTGGCAAATTGTAACCTCTTCTGCACATGTCTTTTATTTAACAGAGGGACTTTGCGGGGGATTCTTGCAAATAAATTAGCTTCACACAGGCGTCTTCTAACTGTCGCAGCACTTACAGGTAACTCCAGACTGTCTTTGATCATCCTGGAGCTGATCAATGGGTGAGCCTTTGGCGTTCTGGTTATTCTTCTATCCATTTTGATGGTTGTTTTCCGTTTTCTTCCATGCGTCTGTTTTTTTTTTTTTTTTGTCCATTTTAAAGCATTGGAGATCATTGGAGATGAACAGCGTCTAATTTTTTGCACCTGCGTATACGTTTTACCCTCTCCAATCAACTTTTTAATCAAACTACGCTGTTCTTCTGAACAATGTCTTGAACGTCCCATTTTCCTCAGGCTTTCAAAGACAAAAGCATGTTCAACAGGTGCTGGCTTCATCCTTAAATAGGGGACACCTGATTCACACCTGTTTGTTCCACAAATTTGACGAACTCACTGACTGAATGCCACACTACTATTATTATGAACACCCCCTTTTCTACTTTTTTTTTTAATAATAGCCCAGTTTCATAGCCTTAAGAGTGTGCAGATCATGAATGCTTGGTCTTGTTGGATTTGTGAGAATCTACTGAATCTACTGGTACCTTGTTTCCCATGTAACAATAAGAACTAGAAGCACTCAGAGTGCAAACCTCCGCCAAGGCCATAGGGTCACTGACCCTAAAGAGATTCCCTCCTTGGCACAGTGATCTATTCAACAATTCAGTGTTACAATCAAAACTATGATACATACACTTTTCTTTCCTGTGTATTTGACATCCTTGACCATGAAAACATACCACTAGAACTTGGAATCACTTTTATGTCTTTATTAGTTGAAAAGTTATTGTATAAAAACGATTTTTCGGTAATGGCGGTTTTCTTCTGGATCTAGCTCCATAACATTTGAAGCTACATCAAATCTGATGACACCTTACTGAATCAGTACAGATTCAGCTACAATTTGGTGTTAGTTGTGCATCTCTAGCTTCATTTGTCACCTCACACTGACACATTTTCTATTTTCCATATATTTTTGCATATTCTGGATCACCAGATCCGGAATCCGGATCTCATCATCGCCAAATTTTGTTGTTTAATAGAACATTTGACTATGTTACACCCTAATTTTTTTTTCAAGCCTTTCTGCCTTGTTTTTGGGGAGTTAAAAACTAGAATGTCGAAATTCCCCCTATCCCGCAATGGTGAAGAATCTTTTAAAAAAATTCCTGGATCCGGATCGTGATCACTAAAATTTAATCACTTGTTCCTCTTGTCATTTCCAACCACTCCACAAAATTTCGTCAAAATCCGTTCAAAACCTTTTGAGTTATCCTGCTGACAGACAAACAAACAAACGCGACCGAAAACATAACCTCCTTGGCAGAGGTAAATATACTCAAAACCTGGATTAATCTTTTTAGTCACATAGCACTACTATTATTACGCTGTAAAGCCTATTTGTAGTACATAGAAAATTCACAGGAGGTATCAATAAGGGAATCAAATAGGAATCAGATCGATAAGCGTAATCGATAATGGTATCGATAAAATCTTCAATATCCATCCCTAATCCTAACAAACTGAGCAACAGTTAAATATTAAGTTTAATTCTTCAGTTATGCCTGTGAATATGTCTGTAGTTTATGCAATGAAGCAGTTTGAGCATTAAAATCACAATAATGTGTGTATTTGAACAGTTACATGCAAATTTTGCTTGTTCTATTTGTGACTGGCAAATAGACTAATATGTTAAAACTAATCTCCATAGCAACCAATGGACTCCAATGCAGAAGAATTTGCCATACGAAGTAGAGAACTTGCTGGTGAGTTAAATTTGCCATTACAAATTTCAGTGAGACTTTGAAATGAAACAAAATAGCAATGTTTTGAATCAGGCATACTTGTCTTTTTCTGCATCTGTAGGTATTGGAAATTGGTTGGCTGGCACTGGACATTATGAAACTGCAGTGAAATGTTTTACTGATGCCATTAAATATAACCCAAAGGAATTCAAGTGAGAACATGGCCTTAAAGTACTTTTCAGGAAAAATGTCGAGCAGCAATGGTCATTATTGGCAAAGAATTATATGTATTCTGTGTTTTAGGTTATTTGGAAATCGGTCATTGTGTTATGAAAGAATGCAGCAGTATGAAAATGCTCTGAGGGATGCTGACCTCGCACTGTCAGTGGAGCCAAAATGGATAAAAGGTTTATTTAGGAAAGGCAAAGCTCTCTGTGGACTCCAGGTAAAATATTATTTCTCTGTTGCAGTTAAATGTGCTTAACACTGCTTTGTGTTTCTATGTGGAGGTATTTACAGGTTTTTCCAAATCAAGACATTTGAGAAGAGCTGACATACTAATGTAATTTTCCTTATGTGTGGGTGTGTTTTAAATTATTTTGTTGCTAATCCTTTGTGGTCAATGACTGACTTGTCTGCCAGGTCTTTGCTACTGGTGTAATAAATCATAGCTGATTTGTGATCCATAGGGACTGCTTCCCACGGTTTGGCTGGCAGACGCACTGCAGATTAATTGGAAAAGTTTACATGAGTGCGATGCTGTCATGGTAACTTGGTTTTTACAGTGCTTGTTGTGTGAATTTAGATCCAGTCATGATAAAATTGCTGTCTGAGTGGAGGTCAAAATACCTGTGTGTGAACGTTGTGAACACATCCTGTCAAAAACAGCATTGTGCTTCACTTCAGCGATGTTCTTGGGGCTGTGGAATGTAGCTTTTTTGTATTTATTTCCTCAATAGCCACAGTGATAAAAATGCTGTGCACACTGTTGACAAATAGACCAAAACTCCACTAAGAGTAGAGTCCACTAAGAATCAATTCCATGATGTAGTTTTTTGGACTAGTCGATTTCTGATTGGAATAATCTGGTCACTCGCTTCAGCTGCCTGATGTGCCATTTCCTCATTTCACCTCAGACACACAGACGGCAGACTGAGGGGTCGGCCACACCGCTTGCACTGAGGGTCTTGCCACGCCTCCAGCAGTCTGTGATTTATGGAAACATACGCTGGTGTCTATAATTGTACTGTACAGAGGTGCACCATGTATTCTGCGTAAGGTTCTGTGCACCGTATGGTTCAGTACAGATACATGTACTATGACACCTCTAATTTGGACTTTTTTGGTCTGAACTCGCTGAATTGAGCATGAGCAGCTAAGTTGGCTGAAAGTCGCTCTGGATAACGAATACAGTAAAACTCGCACATAATGGATTCAGGCGGACCAGTGAATCTTGTCCGTTACAACAGAAATCCATTATATGTATAAAACGGACAAAATCCATTATTTGTATGTAACCAATTAGTTACAGTCAGGAGGTGCCAAATGATCTACCGGGAATCCTGATTCAGGACCTGCTTCATTTAATCACCACGTCAAAACTTCGTCTAGAAAAAAAACACTTGCTTTAAATAAGTGCCGGACATTGGGCCTCATGTATCAACGTTGCACGCTTGTGGCGTAAATTTCCGGTGTAAATTTTAAGTACATCAAAGTTGCCGTAACATGTATCAAGCAGTGCGCACCTGCCCATTTCCGGCGTATGCCCGACGTAACCTTGATAAATGCGGCGGGTGAAAACAATCGTAATTATAATGAACACGCCCATAAATATTCAGACTCCGCTTTAGACACACCCTCATTTCACGACATGGAAGCCAGGAAGACGGCAAAGAAAAAACTGCACCAATCATGACGCGTGCCAACAGAGCGTCAAAAGCGGCCGTCGTATTAATTGTTTTGTAGCATAATCAAAAAAGTGTTAGTCTCTTTTCACATGTCAATAATTCTTGACCTGTGGCTATTTGCTAGCTCAATTAATAAGACACGCCTTATTTTTCAGATTTCTTTGTTTTTTTTTATTTATTTTATGTTAACAAATGAATGGAGAAAACAAAACCTGATTGCAGCACGGGCGAAGGGAATGACAACACTACAGCTGTAATTATCAATTTCATTGTCTAAAACGATCACACCACATAAAGTTAAGATCAGCGCTGCTCTGGCTCCAGGCTCGAAGTCTGGAGAAAAAGGCGAACAGCGCTTTCTTTGCGGTCAGCGCTGTGGCCACGGATCGTGCTCCATAGACCAACAATCCCGCAAAAGCGGGATTTGTATTAATTATTATGTAGTATAATCAAGAAAGTGTTATTTATGTAACATATGCATTGATTTGTATAATGGCACTGTTTATCATGTTGATCATTTTCATTTTTATGTGGATTCCAGTGCTGGATCATTTTGGTGTATAATTTACACCACCTCTCGACTTGGTATATAATTTCAGCGCACCGTACGCCAATGACTACATTGATAAATGCCAAGTAGCGCAGCCATTTTGGCGTACACCCCATATACACTCAAATATCGCCGTATGCATCGTAGATATATGAGGCCCATTATGTGCATTAAAAAGATTACATTTGGGCAGTGGTAGGCACAGATAACCAAAAAATTAACAGATATCAGATAACTGAAAAGTTATTTTATAAAGCTAAACCGATAAACCACCCAAAAATGTATTGGAAGTTACAGATAACCGATGAATTCCAGTATTGTCTCTGGTACACTTGCAACTACTAACAAGCTAATTTTGAGGTTTGCACACACTGCAGCAGGGATTTTGGTCCACTCCTCTATACAGATCTTCTCCAGATCTTTCAAGTTTCGAGTTTCAGCTCCTTCCTAACATTTTCTATTGAGTTCAGGTCTGGAGACTGGCCAGGCCACTCCAGGACTTTGAAATGCTTCTTACGGAGCCACTCCTGAGTTTCCCTGGCTGTGTGTCATTGTCATGTTGGAAGACCCAGCCACGACCCATCTTCAATGCTCTTTCTGAGGGAAAGAGGTTGTCTGCCAAAATCTCGCGATACATGACCCCATCCATCCTCCCTTCAATACGGTGCAGTCATCCTGTCCCCTTTGCTGAAAATGGTGTTTCCACCCCCATGCTTCACGGTTGGGACGGTGTTCTTGGGGTTGTTCTCATCCTCCAAACACAGCGAGTGGAGTTGATACCAAAAAGCTCTATTTTGGTCTTATCTGACCTCATGGCCTTGTCCCATGCCTTCTCTGGATCATCCAGATGGTCATTGTTGAACTTCAAACGGGCCTGGACATGTGCTGGTGTGAGCAGGGGACCTTGCTGCCCTGCAGGATGTTAAACCATGACAGTGTGCTGTGTTATTAATGTAATCTTTGTGACTGTGGTCCCAGCTCTCTTCAGGTCATTGACCAGGTCCCCCCGTGTACTTCTGGGCTTTCTCAGAATCATCCTTACCCCACGAAGTGAGATCCTGCATGGAGCCCCAGACTGAGGAAGATTGACAGTCACCTTGTGTTTCTTCCATCTACTAATAATTACACCAACAGTTTTTGTCTTCTCACCAAGCTGCTTGCCTGTTGTCGTGTAGCCCACCTCAGCCTTGTGCAGGTCTACAGTTTGGTCCCTGGTGTCCTTAGACCGCTCTTTGGTCTTGGCTATGGTGGACAGCTTGGGGTGTGATTGAGTGTGTTGACAGGTGTCTTTTATACAGGTAACAAGTTCAGACAGGTGCAATTGATACAGGTAAAGAGTGCAGAATAGGAGGGCTTCTTAAAAAAAAAAACTAACGAGTCTGTGAGAGACAGAATTCTTGCTGGTTGGTAGGTGATCAGTTATTTCATTCACTAAAATGCAAATTAATTATGATTTTGTGTTTTTTTTTTTTTTTTTTTTTTAGATTCTGTCTCTCACAGTTGAAGTGCACCTACGATAAAAATTGCAGACCTCCCTATTCTTGTATATGGGAAAACTTGAAAAATCGACAGTTTATCAAATACTTATTTTCCCCACTGTATATGCAAGTTCTTTTAAAAAGGAGATACTGAAGACATGGTAAAATCAAGGAAATGCCCTTGGACCCCAAAGGATTAAGTCATGTTTTTTACTGTATATGCTTACTGCTGTGTTTGGTTCCTCTATAGAGATATTATGAGGCTTCTTTGATTTACAAGGAGGTGTTGAAGCTTGACAGTGCAACTACTGAAGCCACAGAGGAGCTCAAACGGGCACAGACCCTGCACCTAATGGTATGACGAAATCATGTAAAAAAAATGGTTGGGGGGAGGTGTTTTTGAATGATGAGAAGTTCCCACAGTGGATGATAAGACTTTAACCATCACTAAGACCATCCAAAGCAGTGATTTCCAACCCTGTTCCTGGTGATCATTTGTGCTGCATATTTTTATCCTTAGTTTCTTGTACCTTATCATGGTCATCCATGTTTAGGCAATTTTGAGCAATCAGACACCACATTTAAGTAATAAGTTGAAGTTGGAGCAGGGAGAAATGGGAAATATGCAGGGCAGGTTACCTGTAAGAGCAGAGTTGATGAACACTGCAAAGTAACACTTTCAGGCCATGACTGAAAAATTTCTGTCTACACGTAATTCAATCAAAAGTGAAATTTTTTTTTTTTTTAGTAAATTGCACATTCAGTCACAGGTCTATAACTATTTGGACAGTCACACAAATTATTGAAATGTTAGCTTCGAGACACAGCACTTAAAGTTTGTCGTTGCAACGGATTTCCGTCAATTGGGCTGCCACAAAGATATAAAATTTAGCGCATCCCCGGGACACATGCCATGGTCAAAACTTTCAAAAATCAATGTTTAGACTGTCTCCTTTTTTTTTTTTTTTTTTTTTTTTTCCTCTTTGCAGCAAGTCCCTGTGTCTGTTCCTGTGTGCCCTGTCTGCACTCTGCAGGAGGGTGGCTGTGGGTCAGCCTGCTGTGTGTTGAGTGTAGATGTCTCACAGCGCGGTGATGACACTGCAACCAAAAAGAAGAGTGCAGAGTTTTATAAACATATTTTTAAACTTTTCTTTCTTCTTTTAAAGTCGATAGATGAGAAGGGGGAGCCAAATTCCTTCACCAAGGCCATAGATCCTTCTGGGGGAAGAACAGGGTATTTGGCCTTCAGGAGCCGATAAGGCTGCCATGTTGATGTTAGGCGGGGAGAGATACAGAATTCCATTTACTGCACCTCTGACTGTCTAGTGTCTAAATTTATGAAGAATATTCTCCGGTCCTCAGCAGCTTTGCAATGCAGCGTATATGCTCCAAGATGGTCTCCATTTTGCGTTTGAGTTCAAGAGTTCACGCAGTCTGAGATTACACAGCATTGCCCAGCTCATTAATCATGACAGACTGATGAGCGGACGAGATTCTGGTAGCAGCCGTCTTGCTAATATTCCTGTGGGTCAGGGCAGTACATAAACCAATCAGCACCAAACCTCCCACCATAAAAGCGTATAGAAATAAATCCTCAATGTCTTCCACGGAGAGTGGAGCCAAGCATGTCACACCTCGTCTCTCTCAGGCGTCGAGAGCATAGCCCGCTGGGTAGGTTCCATCGGGGCACACAGGGTCCCCCAGCCCTGATTTCCTTGTCGAAAAAAATAGTGTCAATAGCATTGAGAGACCAGCTGATCAATTCCATAGTTAATCCAAATCTTAATTTGAAGAATTCAGTCTGGTGAAGCTGGGATTTTGAAGGTCGGAGCAGAGATAGAGAACAGAAAAAGGAGGAGAGGGGAGGAATGCGACCGTCCTTGCCGGAGACCCAAGCTTGAAAAAAAAATGCTCCTTTTATAACCAATCATGACATTCACCTGTGGAATGTTTCAAACAGGTGTTCTTTGAGCATTCATCAACTTTCCCAGTCTTTTGTTGCCCCTGTCCATTTTTTGAAACGTGTTGCAGGCATCAATTTCAAAATGAGCAAATATTTGCACAAAAACAAAAAAGTCTATCAGTTTGAACATTAAATATCTGGTCTTTGTGGTGTATTCAATTAAATATTGGTTGAAGAGGATTTGCAAATCGTATTCTGTTTTTCATTTGCATTTCACACAACATCCCAACTTCATTGGAATTGGGGTTTTATATGATGGCTCTATTTTCAGTGCCCGTAAGTAATTGGGCAAACTAGGTACTGCCAGTTTTTCTTTTTCTTTTTTTTTTCTTTTTTTTTTTGACAGGTCAGTGGATGGCTATACATGAACATTTCCAAGTTGTACTTCATTGACATAAATCATTAAGAAATACACACTGCAAAAACTGCCCCTCTCAAAATAAGCCAAATAATCCTAAATCTAGCCAAAATGTTTTGTATTAAGCAAAGAAATCTGCCAATGGGGTAAGAAAAATTTGCTTGGTTAGAATTCTCAAAACTAGTAAACATTTTCCCAAAATAAGACATTTTTTCTTATGTAAAAAATGTTCGACAAGATTATTTTTCTATTTAGACAAAAAATAAGTCAAATTTTCTTTAAAGTAGACCTGCATTGAAATAAATGTGGTCAGATTTCAGAAAGAAATAGCTGATATGTATTTATAAGACCCTTGTGAATGCAGTAAAGTAAATCTGTAAGCCCAAATTTGTAATTCAGCAGAGAAATCTTCGTTTAAAAATGACAAATTTGCAGCTAAAATTTAGCCCTCTATGAAAACAGTTTGTACAGCCGTATCATTTCCATGACGTCAGGGACAAGACGACGCGCTCCCGCCTTTAGTCCGATCCCACACTGAAATTGATTTTATCTGTTAGTAATGTTACTTATACACGTCCTGGTTTCAACATCCAAAAGTAAGCTGCAATGAATGTGAGATAGATCTGTGTGCTCAGATCAGCAACGACATCGACAGCGGGCGCCGTTCTTCCTCTCCCGGTCTCTGCCTCCGCTACGCTCACTGTTTTAATGCGAAGCGGCCGGTACACCTGTTGCTGCAAGGACAGACTTCTTGCGGCAAAATCCACAGCACCGCACGTCTCGGCAATCGGAGCCCCAGAGCTCCATGGACGCTGAGAGAGGTTTATATATTTTTAATGACTGGGATTCTTTGCGGGTCTCGCCTCCATATCCCGCGATGGTACTGGAGGCGAAAGACAGATTTTCATTGCGACACCACTCAATCAAACAGGCGTATGAAAAAGTCCCCCAAAATCATTTTCAAGCACCAAACGTGCCTCAAGACAATATGAAGTTTTTAAAAAAGTAGATCCTTCCGTATAAGACACGAAAAAGGTGCAGATGCAAATTACAATTGGCGCAATGCATGCTGGGAGAGGGTCTTGTCCGTGACGTCTCGGCAGCGTCCATGATGAGAGGGACAATTTGCAGAGGGCTAAATGTTAGCTGTAAATTTGTCATTTTCAAATGAAGATTTCTCCGTTGAATGACAGATCTGGGCTTGCAGATTTACTTTACTACATTCAGAAGGATCTCATGTGTAAATGTAAGTCATTTTTTGTTCAAAAAATCTGACTGCATTTTTTTCAATGCAGGTCTCCTTTAAACAAGTCTTTTTTACTTTTTTAGGTATCAGTTTTTGCAGTGCAAACAGTATGGTACTAAATCTACGTGGAGTAGCAGCACACAGATGACTTGCTTCTGTTGCTATGACTGGAGAAACTGTACACAGTAACTTTTGACTGTACTATCAGTAGTTAGGTAGCTTCACATTGGATTGTTATGGAGAAGGATTTTCTTGCTACGGTTTTTCAGAAGGCACATGTGGGAGACTCAAGCCTCAGTTTGAGCCGTTTTCTTCTATGAAAACCCTTTTCTGTTCCACTCCACTATGAAGCTGTGACTAGTTGTGCAACATATTAAAGTTGAAGTACAGATTTTGGTCACAGCCTTAGAAACTTGCGATTTAACTCTTTCAGTGTTGTCTTTGTTTTGCTCACGAGTCTCCTTCTTGCATGGTCGGTCTGTGGTAGAGAACAGCCTACTTCAGGCAGGTTTATCATACAGTGCCATACTGTTTATTTCTTAAAGGTGTACTTAACTTTGATTTTTCAGATAAGTTCACATTTCTTCAGCAAGTCTTCCCAAAGAGACATCTAGCTGCCTGTGGTTATTGGTGATATCTGTGGCTTTCTGTTTCAAGTTTGTGGGGTTCTTTGTTTTATTCAAACAAAATGTCATCACCACAGAAAGTGTGTCATAGTTTCTTGGAACTGTATTTTAACCCAAATGTCTCAATAGTTTCTATACAATTATGATTTGGGTCATATTTGTGATATAAGAGTGTAAGTCCTTTGAATATTAGGGAAGAAATGTATCCTGGTGCCAAAGGTGCCACAGTATTAGCTTTAATTTCTCATTTTGTTTATAATTGTTGCAATTTGTTTGTATAATGATTCTCAGGAAATGGGATTCACCTTTGAGCAAAGCACAGAGGCATTAAAAACCCATGCAACTTTAGAGGAAGCTATTGACTCTCTCTTTGGGGTTGATGATAATCCTGGTCCTGGAAGTAAGTGGGCCAAAAATGTTTTTAGAATTAGAAAAAGTCATTTCAAAAACTTGTCACTGGAATAATGTCCTGATATTTGAACTTTGTCATCATTGCTTTCTTCAGCTGGAAGGGATACTATAGACCAACCAGGGATGCAGCTGAACGGTGATAACAGTGAGGAGGGAGAGTGGGTTGTCCGACAAAAAAAACATTCTACAGTGCAGCGTGTCAGAGGGTCCAATAGTTTGGGCCAAATTGGTTCAAAATCTCAGTTACCAACCCCAGTGTTGAGGAATACTGTCAAGCCGTAAGTTCACTCAGTACTGCTTGTATGTTTTCTTTCACTTCATGTAATTATTTTTTTTATGAATTGTGATATAATTTTCATTTAGATTCGTCTTTATTTGGTATCATTTGTAAATAGGCTTTGAAGTTGTGTGTGTCGTCAGACACACACATCCACCCCACCCACCCCCCCCCCCCCCCCCCGCGCGCACACACCTACCCTTCTCAAGTAAAACACAAGCAGGAAATACATAATTTTTTCAATGTTCAGTCTTTCTTAATTTCACATTTCTTGGATTTCATGAAGTTGTCTATCAGTAAATATGTTCACAATAACCTGATGGAGTAAAAATTAGGAGAATTTGCATTCAATATGTGTAGTCGATTTTACAATGGTTTTCTTTGTTTTGGAATGAAGGGACCTTTTCCCTGTTTGGGTTGGATTTTTGGCACCAGCTGTCACCTATGGAATGCTGCATGAACTCTTCAGCAGGTGAAGTACTTCCTTCATGCCTCAAAGATTTTGTGAATTTTATTCAGTACTTTGTCAGAGTCTAGAGTTTGTAGTGAAACTTTTTCACCTTTTCATTTTACTTCATGGTCATATGATGCACCTTTTCAACCAGCTAATACAGGCCTCCAGGTGTCTTAAAAAGCAGATATTAAAGCTTGGATTAAAAAAAAAATACCCCATACATAGGTGGTGTATAAAAAAGTAAATGCATAATCATAATTTCATGTCTGTAAGAAGTTGCCTGTTTGTGTCTATTGCTTGTAATGGAAAGGAGCATTTTACTAGCACACTCCATCTGCCTTCATAGTGGAGCATTATTCCATGTATCTGGCACAAACCATGTGAACATGTCACAAAGGGTGTTGATCAACTTACTTGATGTTTACTGAAGTAGAATGAGGTCAGATATGCACTAACATTATGTAGATCAGAGAAGTCTAAACATAATAGTAGCAATTGAATGTGCCTGCGTAATTATGGGACTTGGAGTATATTTGATATGAAACTTCAACCATAGGTAAGTTGTGGATAAGACGGTATATTTAGTCAATGTAACTGCTTTAAAAGGGTAACCTGGGCTGTATTTTTAGATGTTTTCAGGTTCATCTTCTCAGTTTGGATGAAAATGACTTGGTGTAATATTAGGTAACTGGGTACATAATGTTTTTATAACACAAACTTAAACACATTCAGCGTAAAATACTTTTAGTCATGACTGAACAGGAAAAAATATTAGTGTCTGGTGTTGCATAGAGATCTCTACAGAGTTAAATGTGCACCTGTTTACTGGAGCCAAACCATTTTTGTATCCTCCATTTTTATGTCGTAATGATTTCTGTCTGTCCCTCCCTCTCAAAAAGGGGAAAAGTGTTCTGAAATCAACTCCTCACATTTTTAGGAGGAATTTTGTGATACTTTGACCAAGTTCTTGTTATAGGTTGGTAATACACATTTTATCATATCATTTGAGTTGGACCTATTTTACCAGAGTTATGGCCCTTGATTAAAGCTATAGGGCCATTTGAATTTCACAAAACTGAGAAAATTTATTTTCTAATGAAATCTAAGCATTATGGTGTAGGTTTATTTATGTAACTTGTTGCACAATTGCAGCTCATTTTTTATGAATAGCACATATTTACAATGCATCCGGAAAGTATTCAGTGCGTCACTTTTAACACATTTTATGGTACAGCCTTATTCCAAAATGGATGAAATCCCCCCAATGTATGCACAATTCCCCATAATAACAATGTGAAAAAAAGTTTTGAATTTTGCAAATTTATTGAAATAAATCAATAACAAAGAAATCAAAGGCTGTGAGTACATAAGTATTCAGTCTTTGCCATGAAGGTCAGAATTGAGCTCAGGTGCATCCTGTTTCCGCTGATCATCTTTGAGATGTTTCTACAGCTTAATTGGAGTCCACTTGGGGTAAATTCAGTTGCTTGGACATGATTAGGAAAGGCACACACCTGTCTACATATAGTGCATGTCAGAGCACAAACCAAGCATGAAGTCAAAGGAATCGTCTGTAGACCTCTGAGACAGGATTGTCTTGAGGCACAAATCTGGGGAAGCGTACAGAAACATTTCTGCTGCTTTGAAGGTCCTAATGAGCACAGTGGCCTCCATCATCTGTAAGTGGAAGAAGTTCAGATCCACCAGGATTCTTCCTAGAGCTGGCCACGCATCTAATCTGAGGCAGTTGGGGAGAAGGGCCTTAGTCAGGGAGGTGACCAAGAATCTGATGGTCACTGTGTCAGAGCGCCAGCATTCCTCTGTGAGGAGAGGAGAACCTTTCAGAAGGACAACCATCTCTGCAGCAATCCACCAGTCAGGCCTGTATGGTAGAGTGGCCAGACAGAAGCCACTCCTTAGTAAAAGGCACATGGCAGCCCACCTGGAGTTTGCCAAAAGGCACCTGAAGGACTCTCAGACCATGAGAAATAAAATTCTCTGGTCTGATGAGACAAAGATTGAACTCTTTGGTGTGAATGCCAGGTGCCATGTTTGGAGGAAACCAGGCACCACCCCTACAGTGAAGCATGGTGGTGGCATCATCATGCTGTGAGGATGTTTTTCAGCGGCAGGAACTGGGAGACTGGGAGGAGTGGCTTCAGGTCAACTCTGTAAATGTCCTTGAGTGACCCAGCCAGAGCCCAGACCTGAATCTCGATGAACATCTCTTAGTGGAGCAGATAACTACCAGTCATTCATCCATCTGCTGCAAACGTGGGCATCCCCATGGCCTTCTGAAGCCACTGAGGTCTTAAACATTCAGGCACCCTTAATGGCCATATATCAGGAACTAGATGCGATTGAAATGCAGCTCCCTGCAGTGACTTTTGCAGCTATCAGATGTATCAGAGCACTGATGTCAGACAGCATGTGATAACTGTCAGCTGTGATATCTTCAAAACAAGAAAAAAGATTGAAATTTGAATTCAGTTTTGTGGATAAACTCTGCACAATTTTCACAAGTTTCGTTAAGGTCAAATGAGAAGTCATCATCTAAAAATACATGATATCTTTGAAATGTTAAGAACATTTTCAGTCAAACAATGCTCTGTGCACCCTCCTGTCAGAACAGGTCATGTTTAGGTTCTAGGTTAAAATGCAGTCTGAGATGAACATCTTAAATGCAATATTGCCAGAACTTCATGAAATGCAAATGTAGTTTTCTGTATATGCTTCTGCTTCTGGGCCTAACAAAGGTGTCAGACCTTTGATATCAGTGATGTCACTTCATGACAGCGAGGTTGAAATTTTCAACCTTTATCTAAGATGTCAGAAAATGTGCCTGCACACATACACTATCATATAGCTGCTTACTTTTTTCTCACATGCTATGCATATATACACAAAAAATGTCATGATAATAATAAGCTTAAACTATCCTGTCAGTATAGAAAATTATATTTAATATCACACTAAATTGGTGATACTGTTGTATCATTGCTGGTGAGGCAGTACAGGTGTCTCAGTGCCTTGTTAACATAAGTGTAGCAAAAAAGCTGAAATGTCATAGTTGATTAACCCTCAAGTGACCAAGCTGTTATAGTGACAAATATGACTGAGTGGAGTTATTTATAACCACATTGCCTGTATATTGGAATACGTCTATATAAATGATTGTTTTAGGATTCTTCATATTCATTACATGCTCTAATTGGCATCCGGCATATGTCCATCATCCTTTTCATCCTCACTCTGGGCATCAAGAATGTCTCAATGCTTGTACACTTGCTTCTCCAGGTCTGTTGGCCATGCTTCCCTACAAAACAGTAAAATATAATGATTAGAGCTGGCAAATTCCAAAACCATCTGAAGCTATATTGTCGAAAATCTCATAGATCTTACTGGGATCATAAGTGACCCTGGACAAGTTTGGATTACACTTGCCACACAAATCTGCTGATACCTCCATGAACAATTGACAAATTCATGGTAGGATTTTTTTTTTCTTTTTTCAATTAAAATAAAAAAAAAAAAGTGCACAAAAATATATGCCCAGGGTCATAAATGACCCCACTTGGTCGCTTGAGGGTTAAAGGGTTAGTTACTGTAATACAGCAGATATAGTTAACTATGTTCATGGCAGTATTGAGCTGTGGCCATGAGGGGGAGTACTTAAGCTTCCCTTCAACTCACTTTAGATGCAATGACTACAGGAGCACAAAGGCACAGAAAATAGGGAGGTCCAGAAGTGACAACTATGAATCCATCTATAATGCATGAATCATAAATAAATATAGACGTAAATGAATAAATACACTTCAGTCATGAAAAGGTGTATAAAGTATTGACTTTACCTCAACATTTCAAGACAGCAACGATTTTTTGTTATTTTATAAATGTATTAAATTCTGTACTACATTTAATTTTTTTTGTGTGTGCAATTCTTAATTTATTTCTCTCTGTGTGTGTGTGTGTGTGTGTGTGTGTGTGTGTGTGTGCGCGTGCGCGTGCATGTGTGTGCGCAAACCAGACAGCCAACAGACTCTTATCAAGTCTATATGCTATAAGTTAGTTGTTACGCTCCTTTATCTACAGTCTACCATAGGCAGAGTAATGCTATTATGTTGCACTTGGTTATCAATTTACCATACAGTGCTGTACTGTTTGCATTTTTTTATTGACTGATGTAAATCAAGTCCAAGATGTACAACCCCAATTCCAATGAAGTTGAGACATTGTGTAAAATGTAAATAAAAACAGGATACAATGATTTGCAAATCTTCCTCAACCTATATTCAGTTGAATACACCACAAAGACAAGATATTTAATGTCCAAACTGATAGACATTTTTGTTTTTGTGCAAATATTTGCTCATTTTGAAATGGATGCCTGCAACATGTTTCAAAAAAGCTGGGGCTGGGCAACAAAAGACTGGGAAAGTTGATGAATGCTCAAAGAACACCTGTTTGGAACATTCCACAGTGAGCAGGTTAATTGGAAACAGGTGAGTGTCATGACTGGGTATAAAAGGAACATCCCAAAAAGGCTCAGCCGTTCATAATCAAAGATGGGGCGAGGATCACCACTTTGTGAACAAGCGCGTGAAAAAATAGTCCAACAGTTTAAGAACAATGTTTCTCAACGTTCAATTTCAAGGATTTTAGTGATTCCATCATCTAAAGTTCATAATATAATCAGAAGATTCAGAGAATCTGGACAACTTTCTACACATATGCGGCAAGGCCGAAAACCAACATTGAATGCCCGTGACCTTCGATCCCTCAGGCGACACTGCATTAAAAACCGACATCATTGTGTAAAGGATCTTACCGTGTTGCCTCAGGAACAATTCAGAAAACCACCTGTCAGTTACAACACAGTTCGTCACTACATCTACAAGTGCAAGTTAAAACTCTACCATGCAAAACGAAAGCCATACATCAACAACATCCACAAATGGCGCCACCTTCTCTGGGCCCGAGCTCATTTGAAATGGACAGATGCAAAGTGGAAAAGTGTGCTGTGGTCTGAGTCCACATTTCAAATTGTTTTTGGAAATCATGGATGTCGTGTCCTCCGGACTAAAGAGGAAAAAGCCCATCCTGATTGTTGCCAGCGCAAAGTTCAAAAGCCAGCATCTGTGATGGTATGGGGGTGTGTTAGTGCCCATGGCATGGACAACTTGCACATCTGTGTTGGCACCATCAATGCTGAAAGGTACATCCAGGTTTTGGACCAACACATGCTGCCATCCAAGCAACGTCTTTTTCAGGGACGTCTCTGCTTATTTGAGCAAGACAATGCCAAGCCACATTCTGCACGTGTTACAACAGCGTGGCTTCATAGTAAAAGCGTGAGGGTACTAGACTGGCCTGCCTGCAGTCCAGACCTGTCGCCCATTGAAAATGTGTAGCACATTATCAAGCGCAAAATACGTCAACGGAGACCCCGGACTGTTGAACAAGTGAAGACACCATGATTAGTGCACAGGTGTGCCTTAGACTGCCCACAATAAAAGGCCACTCTGAAAGGTGCAGTTTTATCACACAGCACAATACCACAGATATCGCAAGATTTGAGGGAGCGTGCAATTGGCATGCTGACAGCAGGAATGTCAACCAGAGCTGTTGCTCGTGTATTGAATGTTCATTTCTCTACCATAAGCCATCTCCAAAGGCGTTTCAGAGAATTTGGCAATACATCCAACCAGCCTCACAACTGCAGACCACGTGTAACCACACCAGCCCAGGACCTCCACATCCAGCATGTTCACCTCCAAGATCGTCTGAGACCAGCCACTCGGACAGCTGCTGAAACAATCGGTTTGCATAACCAAAGAATTTCTGCACAAACTGTCAGAAACCGTCTCAGGGAAGCTCATCTGCATGCTCGCCGTCCTCATCGGGGTCTCGACCTGACTCCAGTTCGTCGTCGTAACCGACTTGAGTGGGCAAATGCTCACATTCGCTGGCGTTTGGCACGTTGGAGAGGTGTTCTCTTCATGGATGAATCCTGGTTCACACTGTTCAGGGCAGATGGCAGACAGCATGTGTGGCGTCGTGTGGGTGAGCGGTTTTCTGATGTCAATGTTGTGGATCGAGTGGCACATGGTGGCGGTGGGGTTATGGTATGGGCAAGCGTCTGTTATGGACGAAGAACACAGGTGCATTTTATTGATGGCACTTTGAATGCACAGAGATACCGTGACGAGATCCTGAGGCCCATTGTTGTGCCATACATCCAAGAACATCACCTCATGTTGCAGCAGGATAATGCACGGCCCCATGTTGCAAGGATCTGTACACAATTCTTGGAAGCTGAAAATGTCCCAGTTCTTGCATGGCCGGCATACTCACCGGACATGTCACCCATTGAGCATGTTTGGGATGCTCTGAACCGCCGTATATGACAGCGTGTACCAGTTCATGCCAATATCCAGCAACTTCGCACAGCCATTGAAGAGGAGTGGACCAACATTCCACAGGCCACAATTGACAACCTGATCAACTCTATGCAAAGGAGATGTGTTGCACTGCATGAGGCAAATGGTGGTCACACCAGATACTGACTGGTATCCCCGCCAATAAAACAAAACTGCACCTTTCAGAGTGGCCTTTTATTGTGGACAGTTTAAGGCACACCTGTGCACTAATCATGGTGTCTAATCAGCATCTTGGTATGGCACACCTGTGAGATGGGATGGATTATCTCAGCAAAGGAGAAGTGCTCACTAGCACAGATTTAGACTGGTTTGTGAACAATATTTGAGGGAAATGGTGATATTGTGTATGTGGAAAAAGTTTTAGATCTTTGAGTTCATCTCATACAAAATGGGAGCAAAACCACAAGTGTTGCGTTTATATTTTTGTTGAGTGTGTGTGTGTGTATATATATATATATATATATATATATATATATATATATATATATTTGTAAACGGGTTGTTATTGCTCATGATTTGTGGACATATTATTGCATGTGGTTATTTCAGTGTTATTGTACAGTCTGTCAGCAGCAGGGAGGAACGACCTGCAGTATCGTTCCTTCTTGCACTGAGGGTGTCTCAGTCTGTCACTGATGGAGCTGTACAGCTCCATTACAGTCTGGTGCAGAGGGTGAAAGGAGTTGTCCATGATGGATTTGAACTTGGTTAACACCCTCCTCTCAGCCACCTCCTCCAGAGAGTCCAGAGGACAGCCCAGGACAGAGCTGGACTTCCTGACCAGCTTATTCAGTCTCTTTCTCTCCCGCTCTTACAGAAATTATGTGTAAAAAACAAAACATAGATGATACAGGGAAAAATACTGAACACATGTGATTTTGGTCCATTCTTCCACACACAGTCTTCAAATCTTGAAGGATCTGTAGACCTCTTAAATTGATCTCTGATCTTTAGTTCTTTCCATAATTTTTTATTGGAGTCAAGTCAGGTAATTGGCTGGGCGCCTCTGGCAGCTTTATTTTCGTTCTCTAAAACCAATTGAGAGTTTCCTTAGCTGTATGTTTGTGATCACTGTCTTGCTGAAATGTCCTCATTTTATCTTAATCATCCTGGTAGATTTTTATCAAGAATGTCTCAGTACATTTTTCCATTCATTCTTCCTTCAATTATATGACGTTTTCCAGTGTCATCTGCTGAAAAATAGCCCCACACCATGATGTTCCCACCTTTGAACTTCACTGTTGGTATGGTGTTTTGGGGGTGATGTGCAGTGCCATTTCTGCAGTGTATTATGGCATCCATAGAGCTCAGTTTTGGTCTCATCTGATCAGACTATATTCTCCCAGTATTTCACAGGCTTGTCTAAATGTTGTGCAGCAAACTTTAAACAAACTTCACTATGCTCTTTCTTCAGAAGTGGAGTCTTGTGTGGTCAGTATGCATACAGGCCATGGTGATTGAGTGCATTACTTATTGTTTTGTTTGAAACAATTGTTCAGTTGCTCTCCACAAATGGTCCTTTGCTCTTAGCTAACTCTTTTAATAATTCTTTTCAGTCCTTAGTCAAAATTTTGCGAGGAGTACCTGGTCGTAGCCATTTTATGGTGAAATGATGTTCTTTCCCCTTTCAGATTATGGCCTCAACCGTGCTCACTGGAACATTCAGAAGTTTAGAAATTCTTCTGTAGCCAATGCCATTACTATATTTTGCAACAATAAAGATACAAAGCTCTTGAGAAACCTCTTTGCTTTTACTCATCATGAGATGGTGTGTGTGTGTGTGTGTGTGTGTGTGTGTGTGTGTGTGTGTGTGTGTGTGTGTGTGTGTGTGTGTGTGTGTGTGTGTGTGTGTGTGTGTGTGTGTGTGTGTGAGAGACATCTTTTTATAGGCCATCATCAGTTGAGACTGAACCAGCTCATATTGATTTGCACTGACAAAGGGCAGGATTGCTTTCTAATAGATTTCATCTCGTGTCTTGCTTTCCATGCCTTTTTGCAGCTCCCTTTCTTCAAATGTTAAGTACTGTTTTCCTGTAACATAATTTCTTCATGTTTTTGTTGTTTGTATTATTTGGGTTGTTAATGACATCTGGTGAAAATTTCTTGTCAATAGCACCTTTAGAAATGTATTGGCTGAGGAAAATGGAGATGCATTAAATACTTGTTTTATCTGCAGTATTCAGCTTTTTTTTAATTTATTTTTCTTCTTTTTCATAAAACATGTAGTTGCCAAGTCCCCATTATCATTTTCACAGGCATGGGTCCTAGAAGCTCATGGTTTGCAGCCTTGGGAAACCTTACAGGGTCTGGGAGGGTGTTCAGTTATTGTGCTGTGGTCTTACTGTAACTGTGGCAGGATTTTTCAGATGTTTGAAAATTCCTTTTTCAATTTGAGAACTTTGACATTCTTTTGTAAACCCTTGCATTTCTGCGGTGCCAGTAATGCTAGGCTAGGGTTAGGCTAAAGTTGTTTTTGCACACATCACATGGTACGAGTCCGTTACGTTACATCATCGAACCATATGCTCGGTCATATTTGAGGTCAACCATGAGTTTCACATGGTGGCTGTCACTGTTACAAACTGTGAGCTTCCATGATGCATGTGAGTGAAAATGAGGAGGAGTCTTTACAACCGTCTTCTCACAAAAGGGAAAAATTATATTGATGACATCTGTGTAGTTTGCATCAACAACACAACCAAGTTACAGAGTCTCTGTGGCTAATAACACAAATGAAACCTGCAAACATTGATGCTATTCTATTGGATTTCAGCCATCACTCAGCTGTTTGTGGCTCTGCTTTTTGTTTTAGTGCTGCTGAAATGTTTTCTGGGTGTTTTATTTTCACTGAGTGTGAATCAAAGCAACTTACAACACATGAATTAATAATGTAGTCCATTTTGCACAGCTCTGTATTTTGGTGCTTGCTGTCACGCTCTCCATTTCTCTTCCTATCAGAACTGGGACTGTCTACAGTATCAAGATGCTGCTGGAACATCAGTGTGCCTTTGTTAACTACACCAGGAAGGAAGACTGTGACAGAGCCATCCAGTGTTTAAATGTAGGTCTCCACATTTTTGCTTTTTGTGCCAAAACAGTACTAAAAGGTAGCCTGATCTTCATGGACTCATAAAATACTTTTGTTTTTTGACTTGCGTACAAATTAACTATCAAGCATTATACACTATGCAAACAAATGTGTGGTGGTGTATCTGTTCATACCTGTAGATTTCAAAGGGCTTAATTTAAAATCTATTTAATATTCTCTCTTAATGGTGCCCAAAACAAGAGCTTGATGAGAAAATATTTTATCAACTCTTTAATCTTTACCTGCCTTACTAGCTGCATGGAAATGCATGAACCAGCTTGTCTGCATTAGCCATGGATAGAGTAGGGTGAATCTTCACTGTATTCTGCAAGTGGAAAATTTGTTGTAATTTTGTCTTGCATGTGAGCAAGGGTATTGAGGTCATAGGTGACGCAGAGATTTTTAGCTTGATTACTATAATGAATGATGTAACAAGTGTGTTCCGATAATATTAGGACCAGTATTATCAAGATACTTCACATATAGGTACAAATGTACAATGAAATTGGGCCAGATTCTCAGAAGCTAGAATTCGACTCTGGGAGCCAGTGACAGCAGCAGCCAGGAATAGTGGGTACACAAAAACATATATTTAAGTGTGCAGACAAACAACACAATTAATGAATGGCTATTCAAAGTGCAATAGATTTCCATTACACAATAATAGACACACATATGCAATATTTAAGTTCAGGCCCTGAGCTTATTCGGTTGTAAAACTCAGAAGACAAAGTTCCAGAGACCAGTTATTCAAAGTTCACACAGTGAATACAACCCATACAACCCCTGGCAAAAATTATGGAATCACCGGCCTCGGAGGATGTTCATTCAGTTGTTTAATTTTGTAGAAAAAAAGCAGATCACAGACATGACACAAAACTAAAGTCATTTCAAATGGCAACTTTCTGGCTTTAAGAAATCAAGAAAAAAAGATTGTGGCAGTCAGTAACGGTTACTTTTTTTAGACCAAGCAGAGGAAAAAATATGGAATCACTCAATTCTGAGGAAAAAATTATGGAATCACCCTGTAAATTTTCATCCCCAAAACTAACACCTGCATCATATCAGACCTGCTCGTTAGTCTGCATCTAAAAAGGAGTGAACACACCTTGGAGAGCTGTTACACCAAGTGGACTGACATGAATCATGGCTCCAACACGAGAGATGTCAATTGAAACAAAGGAGAGGATCATCAAACTCTTAAAAGAGAGTAAATCATCACGCAATGTTGCAAAAGATGTTGGTTGTTCACAGTCAGCTGTGTCTAAACTCTGGACCAAATACAAACAACATGGGAAGGTTGTTAAAGGCAAACATACTGGTAGACCAAGGAAGACATCGAAGCGTCAAGACAGAAAACTTAAAGCAATATGTCTCAAAAATCGAAAAATGTACAACAAAACAAATGAGGAACGAATGGGAGGAAACTGGAGTCAACGTCTGTGACCGAACTGTAAGAAACCGCCTAAAGAAAATGGGATTTACATACAGAAAAGCTAAACGAAAGGCATCATTAACACCTAAACAGAAAAAAAACAAGGTTACAATGGGCTAAGGAAAAGCAATTGTGGACTGTGGATGACTGGATGAAAGTCATATTCAGTGATGAATCTCGAATCTGCATTGGGCAAGGTGATGATGCTGGAACTTTTGTTTGGTGCCTTTCCAATGAGATTTATAAAGATGACTGCCTGAAGAGAACATATAAATTTCCACAGTCATTGATGATATGGGGCTGCATGTCAGGTAAAGTCACTGGGGAGATGGCTGTCATTACATCATCAATAAATGCACAAGTTTATGTTGATATTTTGGACAATTGAAAGGATGTTTGGGGATGATGAAATCATTTTTCAAGATGATAATGCATCTTGCCATAGAGCAAAAACTGCAAAAACATTCCTTGCAAAAAGACACATAGGGTCAATGTCATGGCATAGGGTCAGTGTCAATGATCAGATCTGATTTGATGCAGGTGTTAATTTGGGGGATGAAAATTTACAGGGTGATTCCATAATTTATTCCTCAGAATTGAGTGATTCCATATTTTTTTCCTCTGCTTGGTCTAAAAAAGTAACCGTTACTGACTGCCACAATCTTTTTTTCTTGATTTCTTAACGTGTTTCTTAAAACCAGAAAGTTGCCATTTGAAATGACTTTAGTTTTGTGTCATGTCTGTGATCTGCTTTTTTCTACAAAATTAAACAACTGAATGAACATCCTCCAAGGCCGGTGATTCCATAATTTTTGCCAGGGGTTGTAGTCGCAAATCGCTCAATGGTCCAGATAACAATAGTTCATTCAAAACAGTTGATGTCCAAAGGGGGGGGTGCTCATGTGCAGAGGCGAAATAGGGACATGAACGGCATATTGACGGTCCATATAAGGATACAGCGAGGGCAGAGTTCAAAAATGGCTACAGGAGCCTCCTACCAGCCTGACAAGATAAAGGAGGATCCAAGCTGAAGTCTCCTGGCTTGTGGCAGGGGGGCGCTATTCAGGCCAGATACGATGATTCAGGTTCCTTTAGCTCGCCATAAGTAAAAGACTGACCAATTCCGCTTATTTAAAACAACTGTAAGCTTCTCCCCACGCTTTGTCAGCGATAGTCGGCTCCTGCAGCAACTCCTTCCTCCGTGTTCCCTCACGTCTGCCCAACAGCGTCCAACTACCGGGTAATAAAGAACCACGTGTGACTTACAACGCAATGACGTAATAGGACACAGGATTTATCAGTGGGAGATAGGAAACCGCAGATTTACCACCCGGGTTACACTGATGGTGACCTTTATCACAGATCACCATTTAAAAATGAACTCCTGTCAGTGACGTCTCATTGCATGGCAGAAATTGTTGAAATTGTTGATCGCTCTGTAAATATTCTCACTGGTTAATGTGTTGTGTCCTTTTCAGGGAATGGTGGTAGAGGGGGCTCCTCTGTCGGTGCGATATCCCAATAAAATCCACTTTGATCTGGGTGCTTCCAAACTAGCACTCACTGACCCCTGTATACGTCCTAAGTAAGAAAATGTTAATTACTCTCAACTGTTGATTATTTAAAGCACAGCTTAACTTTTGGCACAGTCACAGGAAGAATGTTGCTCGTAAGGAAACAATAGATGTTGATTTCACCAAGTCACAGGTAAAACATGTACATACAAAAGCTAGATTATGTACGTAATATAGTGCCCACCAAAAGTATTGGAACACTTGGTATTTCACACATTTTAATTTTTTGCCACTTCAGCGACAAAAAAAATACAATTTTCTAAAGTTATCTTCCTTAAACTCAAATTGAAAACAAATCTTTACAACTTAATATAAATTAATTAAAAATATAAAAGCCAAGGTGATGGGTTGCATAATTAATGGAATGCTTTTGGTATAATACCTGTAAAGAATCAGTTTTATTGCCAGTTTTCTTCAGACAAGTCAGGAGAGGAGTGCATGAACATTTCCAAGTTCTAAGTTTTGAACAAATATAAACAGTGTGGCACTCTATGGTAGATCTGTATGGAGTAGACAGTTCTCAAAAACTGTTTGTGCAAGAAGGTGAAAAGTGAGGAAAGCCACAAAAACATCCAGACAACCCAGAAGAAGATACAGGGTTTTGTGGCTGTGATTGGAGAACTTGTGCACAGTGCATGTTTTGTGTTTTATATCGCCAGTTATACAGCTTCATGATGAATATGAAGAGGAGGATTTTCTTTCACCAAAACATCAAATCTAGGCTTACATCTCAGATGTACCTTCTGGCAAATTGTAGCTGAACTTTCAGGTCTTCTTTTTAAGAAAATCCATTAAGAAAACTAAATTACAGCGCAGGCAGAATTTTGTTAATAAAGGTTAAGATAAAAAACAAAAAATCCATAATTTTCCCATCAGCCTCTCACTGAAACAGTGGAACATCCAGACTGTTCCTGACTGTCAACAGGTGAACTCGGTTTTCTCCATTTTCACATCCACAAGGCCCAGAAGCTTTACCTGTGCTCACAGTCACACTGTTTTAAACATTTTGTCCCTTGTCAAATCAAATGGTGATACAAGCAGCAAATTTACACCTTAAACATTACTCTTTTGGGGAAAAAAAAAACAAAAAACTGGCCACTTGAATTTTCAGTAGGCAGCCAGGTAGGGGTCATTTGAAGAATTGCACAGGGGTCAGATTTAAAAGATGCAACAAATGACAATAATTCATATGCTTCCTGCTGTTTTGAGCTGTTGTGTTGTAATCAAGATCCCAGAAAGCAACAGGTGAGTCAAGATTTGTAAATCGCTCTATGGTAGTTTCTTTGTACACTTTAACCCTCTGGGGCCGACGCCGTCGTATATGACAGCTAAGACCAAGCTTTACTAAATTATAAATAACCTTTGAATGATATGAGATAGAAACTTACTTTTTTTTTTTTTTTTTGCTAAAACGTTAACTCCGCGGACTTTTGAGCCAGCCATCGGCCATCTTTGTACTCCTGTGTGATGACGTGCGCAATGTGAGTGTCCAATTGGAATTGGTTCACCGTCACATGGTTTTCCAGAATCCAATCGTAGGGCAGATTTACCTCACTTGAAAAGCCAAAGATCGTTTTCAGGAGTGATGTGTTACTAGTTGGCCCGTTTGAATAGCCTCCTGGGTGCTCCAATGAGTACATACTCAGTGCCCCCTGCGCCATTACGCACAGCGATCAGTGAAAGCAGGAGCACACGAAGAGCCTCTGATGACAATCTCATGTGCTCAAACAAAGTGTGTAACTATCAGGATTGCTCCACTAGTTTGCATGTGAATGTTACTGGATAACTCTGTTGCTTTCTCTGTGTAAAGCACTGTTTACCATATCAGTGGACAACAAAACGCATAGATCATTTTGTATATATTGTTCAAAATGTGCATTTGTGTTTATTGTTTGAACTTTTTTTGTACAGTCTTTCACACAAGACCTCAAATTACCTTTATAAAGTGTCAAAACAGTTGTTTATTATAGTTTGCTGTGTGTTTTGAATAAATGTGTGGAAAATTATTTTTCGCTTTTTTTCCTTGCCTATTTTTGATTGTAAACCTTTATTACACTTACAAAACATAACAAAAACATATATATTCTGAAAGCACAGGTTGTCCTGAAAAAAAAGACATAAAACTTGATTGTGGGATGCAGGAAGAGCTGTTAACAGCAATAATAAAACATTTATGCCAGGCGGGTAAACTGTCCAAAAAATGCCCTCGGACCCCAGAGGGTTAATTCTTCCTGGGAGTTTTTTCGTCACCACTCTTGCCAGTCTGCTTGCTCAGGGTGTGGGTGAGGTTTGACCTCAGCCTTATGAACTGCCCTTGGTCAGTGATCTTGTACGTTACCACTATGTAAATAAATTGAGTTGAATTGAATTATTTTAATTCAAGTTATAATGGTGGTACTTGGAAAGCCAAATATTTTCTAAGGTAGTACTCATTGTTAAAAAAAATTAAAATAAAAAATTGAGAACCACTGTTCTATACCATTTCATGATGAAGCTGGGTAACTGGTAAAGTGAAATGTTCACGTATCCATGCCCTGACTTGTGATTTTAAAGGGCATCATTTTAGAAATTTTAATACAAAAAGCCAGACATTTTGTAAAAAATAAATAAATAAAAAAAATTAAATATGTGAAAGCTCAAAAGTGCACAAACCTTTTCACATCACTTTATTTACTTGTTTTGTCATTAGGTGTAACAGAGTGGATCTTCTTAGTAAATCTGGACTTCAAAGTATTTAGACCTCACCAGAATGTTTGTTTGACAACTCATCTGAATCCACAAATCTGTATTTATTTATTTTCAATTGATTTTTGTTTTTTTTTTGTTTTGTTTTTTCTGTTGCAGCATGTACAAAAAGGAGTGCTTTTTCTGGAGGACCACTGGCTGCACCAGACCGGATTGCACCTTCAGACATATCCCAGAGCACAAGAATATTGACAAGGATAAATTCATTGCTCGGTCGGCATTTCATTATCAGTAGTATTTCCAAAGTAAGTTTTTGCCAAATTGGAAAAAATTGTCATCCCTTCTTCAGCTTGATAGATGCCGTAATGCTCCTGCTGCAACAAAGGATTATACTCATTGATTTTTACATACTTCCTCATGTTTTTGTAACTTGCCACATTTTTGATCAGAAGTTGATGATTAGGCTTTCAAACCTTTATTTTTTCTATTGTTCTTTTTCTGGGGACAATTGATTGCATAACATACATCTATAACAGGGAAAATCAAAAAATATTTTTTCCTGCACTGGTTTTTCTGTTTTTCTGAAAATTACTTGGGTTTAAAATTATACATAGTGAAACAAAAATGCATAAATCACACCTAATGTTTGGTTGAATGTCCTTAAGCAAGTTTCACCTTGACCAGATCTTTTGGCAGACTTTTGCTTTGATATGTGACCACTCGTGGCATCTTGTTACTGACCTTTAAAGCTGTACGGCCTTTCAAATGTCACAAAACTGACGAAATGTAGTTTCTACTGAAATCCAAGCATTATAATGTAGGGTTTTTTTTTTGTTTTGTTTTGTTTTTTACGCATTGCAGAATTAGTTAATTTCAATCAACAGAACGTGCTTACTTGGGGGGGGGGGGGGTTCCATAATGAATATTTTATTTTCCTTTTAACTCTCTCTCTTTCCTTTTAACTGTCTGCAGGAGGATGTGTGTGCGCACATGCATGAGGATTTGAATTTACAGGAAGTTATCTTTGACCTTGCATGGTGCCTGTACACAGGGCATGCACGCTAACATCTGAAGTCTTGTAAATCAATTCACAGGTGTTTGGTTTCAAAAATTGTTTTTAGATTTAGAAGTTATTTCTCATGACCTTTCACAAAATATATGAGAAACAGATTTATACAGAAATAAGATGTTTCGGAGCGTTTTCCACCATGTTGGATTATTTTGTTAGAGACACCAGCCAGCAGACATCACCATGCATCTCTACTCTGATTGGCTGTCGTCATGTGCGTCCCAGCTTCCCTCATGCAAGTTGGGGAAAGCTCCCACGTGATCTGCAACATTGCTGTCATAGACTATATGGGTCGCTACTTTAAACAGTTCAAAGAAACAGTTCTTTTGAAATTTTTCCCTTCAGGGGAACTGCGTATTCATTTTTTCTAGACTGTGAATTTTGATCATATTGGCAATGTCATACGAATCCCCTATTAAAAGACTAATAAATAAAATTATTGTGGTGCCATAGAAAATTCTTTTTATTACTTAAATGGACTGCATTTATATAGCGGTTTCCATCATTACTTGAATCTTAAAAATATGAAAGGCCGTATGGCTTTAAGCACCATCCAGATATTTTGAGAAGGTCATTCCTAAAGTTTGTTTGCTTGCTTTAGCCATGAAATATCCAGCTTTGATACGTGTTTAGAGTCATTGTCCTGTTGAAATACCCAACTGTCTCTAAATTTCAAAAGTCTTGCGCAGTCGTTACAAACTTTTTTTCTTCCCCCTTAGATATCCCCAGTTTATGCCTAAGATAGGTCTGTGTGGCCATTATTCGGGGGTTTTTATCTATGATGCATTTGTTCGCCATTTTCTGTGACTTTTTTATGAAAATTGTTAGAAGGCAGAATTTCTCCTTAAAAAAAAAAAAAAATCTATAGATTTCAGTTCACTGTTAAGCCTGGTTCACACGGCAAGATTTTAAAATTATCTGTAGGTTTTCAAAACCTGAGAGACCAAGGATGTGGAGATAAAAAAAAAAAAAAAATCATAGATCTAACAGTGTTGGTTGTACAGTGTGTGGTGTTCAGCTACATGGTAAGGACAGCACCACCACACACGAACAGATTTCACACATGAACATTCTCAGGTCAGACATGAAATCTCGCAAAATCTCTCGAGATTAAACGTGACTTCAGAGTAAACAAATGGAGATAGTTTATGGACTATTTACAATGGAGGAAAAAACCGATACAAAAAGGAAAGGCGTTCTTTAAAGGAGTGGAGACAGTGCGACCACCGGACTTTGTGGTAAGTCAGAACAGCTGTTATGATTTTAGATTTAATTCCTTGTCCGTCACCTTGCTTTCTGATGGACTGCACATCGCATTCAGGAGGCTGCGTGCTCGTTTGTGATCGGGGACACCACATGCTGCGCTATCGGGCCAAAACAATCCAACATGCTGGCTTTCCCCAATTTGCAATCAGAGCGCTCCTGGCGTCCTTCTGAGCAGATCAGAGTGCTCTTAACACACCACACACAAGCAGGAATATCTGATAAGATTATCTTTAGCATCATCATGACATTTGGGGCGCCCTTAAGATTGTTGCAAGGGGAAGATTGGGTCTGATATCGGCCTAATTATCTTGCCGTGTGAACCAGGCATTAGTCACCACTATGTGACAGTGTTAGTTTTTTTCTTTACTAGTCTTATTTGAAAGCTGTTCTGTTTCTTTTCAAAGCTGTGATTGATGACTACAGAACCTTATTTACTTCTGAAGCTGAGCTCTGTCATAAAATTGCGTGAAAATGTGGTTTGTGCTTTCTTTGACAAAGGTGTGAGCGTACAGCAGAGGATCCTTGCTATAGGAATGTTGGATGGACAGATTGTTGAATTTGATTGTTGAATCATAATGAACAAAATCATTTCTTGTGTGACAGTTTGTTGTGGATGCAAAATTTCAAACTCTGGACCAAGAGGTTTCTGGCTGTCGTGGAAGGAAGGAGGTTGACTGGTTGTCAGAATTAACAGGTCTATTATACAAAGCG
The DNA here is from genome assembly GCF_902500255.1 of Thalassophryne amazonica. Lineage (NCBI taxonomy): Eukaryota > Metazoa > Chordata > Actinopteri > Batrachoidiformes > Batrachoididae > Thalassophryne > Thalassophryne amazonica. The sequence goes on from NW_022986283.1 coordinate 47,341, forward strand.
CTTTGGACACACAAACGAACAGCATACAGCAAGTGTGTGTGTGTTGTGAATCAGCACTTAGAGTGCACCCTTATGTACAGTGAGGAAAATAAGTATTTGAACACCCTGCGATTTTGCAAGTTCTCCCACTTAGAAATCATGAAGGGGTCTGAAATTTTTATCTTAGGTACATGTCCACTGTGAGAGGCATAATCTAAAAAAAAAAAAAAAAAAAAATCCGGAAATCATAATGTATGATTTTTTATTTTATTTTTTTTGATTGTTTGTTTTAAATAATTTATTTGTATGTTACTGCTGCAAATAAGTATTTGAACACCTGTGAAAATCAATGTTAATATTTGGTACAATAGCCTTTGTTTGCAATAACAGAGGGCAAATGTTTCCTGTAGTTTTTCACCAGGTTTTCAAACACTGCAGCAGGGATTTTGGTCCACTCCTCCGTACAGATCTTCTCTAGATCTTTCAGGTTTGGAGTTTCAGCTCCCTCCAAAGATTTTCTATTGAGCTCAGGTCTGGAGACTGGCCAGGTCACTCCAGGACCTTGAAGTGCTTCTTATGGAGCCCCTCCTTAGTTGCCCTGGCTGTGTGTTTGGGGTCATTGTCATGCTGGAAGACCCAGCCATGACCCATCTTCAATGCTCTTACTGAGGGAAGGATGTTGTTTGCCAAAATCTCGCAATATATGACCCCATCCATCCTCCCTTCATTACGGTGCAGTCACCCTGTAACCTTTGCAGAAGAGCACCCCCAGAGTATGATGTTTCCACCCCTATGCTTCACGGTTGGGATGGTTTTCTTTGGGTTCTTCTCATCCTCTAAACATGGTAAGTGGAGTTGATTCCAAAAAGCTCTATTCTGGTCTCATCTGACCACATGAACTTCTTCTATGCCTCCTCTGGATCATCCAGATGGTCACTGGTGAACTTCAAATGGGCCTGGACATGTGCTGGCTTGAGCAGGGGGACCTTGCTGCCCTGCAGGATTTTAAACCATGACAGTATCATGTGTTAGTAATGTAATCTTTGTGACTGGTCCCAGCTCTCTTCAGGTCATTGACCAGGTCCTCCTCTGTAGTTCTGAGCTTTCTCAGAATCATCCTTACCCCACAGTGAGATCTTGCATGGAATCCCAGACCAAGGGAGATTGACAGTCACTTGTGTTTCTTCCACTTTCTAATAAATAATCATAACAGTTGTTGTCTTCTACCAAGCTGCTTGCCTGTTGTCCTGTAGTCCATCCCAGCCTTGTGCATGTCTACAGTTTTGTCCCTGGTGTCCTTAGACAGCTCTTTGGTCTTGGCTATGGTGGACAGGTTGGAGTGTGATTGAGTGTGTGAACAGGTGTCTTTTATACAGGTAACAAGATCAAACAGGTGCAATTATTACAGGTAAAGAGTGCAAAATAAGAGGGCTTCTTAAAGAAAAATTAACAGATCTGTGAGAGCCAGAATTCTTGCTGGTTGGTAGGTGTTCAAATACTTATTTGCAGAAGTAACATACAAATAATTAAAAATCATACATTGTAATTTCTGGATTTTTTTTTTTTTTTTTTTTAAGATTATGTTTCTCACAGTGGACATGTACCTAAGATGAAAATTTCAGACCCCTCCATGATTTCTAAGTGGGAGAACTTGCAAAATTGCAGGGTGTTCAAATACTTACTTTCCTCACTGTACACATCAGGACGGTGTTTGTGCACAAGATCTCATGGACTCATTGATATGGGGCTGCATGTCAGGTAAAGGCACTGGGGAGATGGCTGTCATTACATCATCAATAAATGCACAAGTTTATGTTGATATTTTGGACACTTATCCCATCAATTGAAAGGATGTTTGGGGATGATGAAATCATTTTTCAAGATAATGCATCTTGCCATAGAGCAAAAACTGAAAACATTCCTTGCAAAAAGACACATAGGGTCAATGTCATGGCCTGCAAATAGTCCATATCTTAATCCAATTAAAAATCTTTGGTGGAAGTTGAAGAAAATGGTCCATGACAAGGCTCCAACCTGCAAAGCTGATCTGGCAACAGCAATCAGAGAAAATTGGAGCCAGATTGATGAAGAGTACTGTTTGTCACTCATTAAGTTCATGCCTCAGAGACTGCAAGCTGTTATAAAAGCCAGAGGTGGTGCAACAAAATAGTAGTGATGTGTTGGAGCGTTCTTTTGTTTTTCATGATTCCATAATTTTTTCCTCAGAATTGAGTGATTCCATATATATATATTTTTTTCCCTCTGCTTGGTCTAAAAAAGTAACCGTTACTGACTGCCACAATTTTTTTTTCCTGATTTCTTATAGTGTTTCTTAAAGCCAGAAAGTTGCCATTTGAAATGAGTTTAGTTTTGTGTCATGTCTGTGATCTGCTTTTTTTCTACAAAATTAAACAACTGATGGAACATCTTCCGAGGCCGGTGATTCCATAATTTTTGCCAGGGGTTGTAGTGTGGACCTTCCAGGCCAAGCAGCTGTACTGTTGGGTTGGTCGTGGCATTCTTCACAGAGCCCGTCTGCTCTGTGTGAGATCTGAGAGCGTGAAGGCCTGTAGTACTAACAACATGAACTCTGGTTGAACCCATGTGTAGCACTGCACAGGACATGTGGTTGATACATTACTAAGTTACAAAATGGCTCTCTCTTTAATCTTACCGCCATGCTCGCTGCAAACCTGTTCAAATGTAGATAAAGTCCGATAAGAGGTTAGGACTCAAAATGGGCTGGACTCACCGTCCCACCAGTCTGGGGCTTGCACAAAGAAAATCCCTTAACTAAAGTAAACACTGACAAGATTAAGAGCATCTCCATAAAAGGCTGTGTGGTTTGGAGAAATTTTAAAAGATCTCTGTCTCAACAGGAGAGAAAAGGAACAAGTACTCAGGGTATCAGACGTGACACATTCCTCTCCCACTCTTTGCTGATAAGGTCACAAAATCCTCACGCCCACGTCCAGGGGAGTTTGTAGCTGGAATAATTGATTGCTTTGCTTTGACTGCTGGGATATAAAACCTAAATATGTTTTTCTTAATCTTGTGGTTGTTTTGCTTCTTGAGAATAAACAACAACAAAGCAAACAGTCTGGTTTGATTCTCAGGGAGCTAAACTGAGTCCAGACATCAAAAACCTCTCAGCAAGGCCAGCTGCTGTCTAACCTCCACCTCCCAAAAATACAATTCGGCACATATTTGGTGACGTTTTTTTTTTTTGTTTTTTGTTTTTTGACACTGGAGCACAGAGTTGTCACTAGTCTCTTGAGTCACTTGAGTTTTACAGTACTGTACCTTACTACTTCTTAAGGATTGATCTTAAATCCAAGTGATCTGTAAGGCATCAGCACAGCGCCGTTTCTCTGCTGAATTATTGATGAAATAATGAGAATAACACGCCACCTGGCCATTTAAAAGCAGCTCAGCAGGTACCTTAAAAGAAGGGGAAAATGATGTCTGAATATTTATGGACCTAATTGTAGTCTTTTAATAAAACATATAGCTGGTGCTTTCTAGGGCTGAAACGATTAATCGAGTAACTCGAATAATTCGATTACAAAAAATGTTCGAGACATTCTGTGCCTCTAAGCTTCGTTTAACGTTGTAGTACATATGCCAGGCCTGTGTGTGGCGCTGCAACAGCCGCAGGAAAAAAAAAAAACGACTGGAGCATAATAGCTAATCAAATAGCAACAATAGCTACCGCTTTTCGACGTGACACATAGAGTAAAATAAAGCCTTTTAAGAGAAAGATGGTCCACTCTGGTAATCTGAAATAGACTTATTGTGCATTTAAAGCGAAGCAGTGTGTTTGTGTATTTTTAAAAAACACCCGGTGGCAAGCTGCTGTCTCTCTCTACCCAGTGTGAGGGGCTCTCAGACCGGGCGACTCACAGCTCTGTCCCCGGCTACATTGACAAACAGCAGAAGTCCACTCTTCTGTGTTTCTCTCAGACTCACACTGAGTGTTTGACTTTTTAATTTTTGCTTCTTTGGGAAACACAATACTTCACAAACATGGTAACTTAAATAAAATAAAACTGACTGAGGCTTGCATGTTCAACCTCCAGCTGAAATGCATCTGCTGAATTGCAGAGAAAGAGGGATAAAAAATCAGGGACCAGTCCATCAACCTTTATTAAAAAAAAACAAACCTTAAATATGGTTGCATTTTACAAGTTGGAGAAAACAAAACAGAAAGCCACATCCCATCGCCATTTCAGCAAAATGCCAACACTTTAGCGCAGTGACTGTGCCATTGCTTAGGGAGAGTCCTGGACTATTGATGTTTAAAAACGCATAAGTACTTTTTATCCGATTAATCGATAGAATACTCGATTAGTAAAATAATCGATAGCTGCACCCCTAGTGTTTTCCCCACACCAATTTTCCTCACCACAGTGGAATTTTCAAATACAGTAATTTAAAAGTGCCTAGGTGACTATTAATAATGTTAAGTGTCTGCAGCTTGTACTGTGCGCATTGTGTTGACAACAGGCTTACGATGGGGAAGCATCTGGCTGACTGCGGCCTTTTCTGAACCTTTGTTGTGCTGTGAAATGAGCACAGTAATTGTCACAATGAGAAATTGACCTTCCCTTTAATTGAGACGGAGGCCCCCCTAATAAGTTAAAATAGCACAAACACAATCAGGGAATTGATTGCTTGCTTTCTTGCTCCTCGTTTGCATCAGGGTCATACAGAGAAGATAAATTGTCTGGTCTTTTGTAAATGCTGTCATGACTGATTTTGGAGGCATTATTGTGAAGAAACAAACGGTGTCTGCCAACAAACATGATGATATCCCTGAAAAGAAGAGTACAACGTTGTTTGCTGATGTAGAAATGCAGCCGTTTTAAATGTGGAGACAGTTCTGTTCGTTATTCCAAGGATTATGTCATATTTGAACTTTTTTGTCCATTAAGGACATTCATTCATTGTATCATATGCTCCCGATTATAATATATTGGACTAAGTTGTGTGTTATCAACAATCTACTTTTAGAAACTTTGAAATCTTACTGAAACAAACAAAAAAAGATTCCATTCTACAGTGAGTCAGGTTCTTTCTTAAACTATTTATTGTGTTGCAAATTATTTTTTCCACAGATATCAGTCTGTTTATACTCTCATCAGAAGATTAAAGTTGAAATGTCCAAATATTATATTTACAGCAAAAATCAAATAAGATTTAAAAAAAAAATACAGAAATGGATTTATCAAGTTACAAATTTTAACCTTATTTGACAACAAAGATAATTGCTCAGTTTCTTAGAAAATGAAGGAAAAAAAATCTTAGTTGGATTTTCTTTGTGAGGTTAAATATGTTGGGGGGGTGGCGGCAGTGACGCGGCCTCAATGGTAGGAGGGAGTGGGTTTTTTATGGATGTTCACGACAGCTGTGTAACTCCATGGAAACTATGGATTTGCTTGTGTCAATATTAATCAGGTGTTGCATTCTTACCCCCCCACCCCCAAACCAAAATAATGTAACCAAAAAAAGTTTTAACTGCAAGAATTTTTAATGGACAAAAATAATTGCAATACAGAAGAAAATTTAAAACAAAATTTTAACTAAAAGAAATAAATATTTTCTCACAAAAAATATTAACTAAGGAAATTTTCCTCTTAATTATCAAAACAAGAAAACGGAATTGTAACAGAAGATAATACACATATACCTGAGAAAACAACAGAATTGTAACAGAACAGAAACGTTACTGAACAATAACTGAAAAAAAAATTAACTGACAAAAAACCTGCAAAGGCAGAAAATGTGACAAACTGAAAAAGATGATTCTTAAGAACATTTTCTTTGATTTCATCTATTTTCACCAAAACTCAGTGGCTTTTTTTTTCTTCTCAATGATACAAACTTAATTTTCAGTCTCAATAATAAACTTCCCCCATGACCTTTAATTAGAGCAATCAGGTATAGAAAATGGACAGATGGATAATAAATGTTATGGTTTGGTTCCATGACTTCCAACCTAAAAATAATTATGTAGTGTTGTTAATGTGAAAATTATGAATTACTTTTAGATATTTATATTTATTGACAAATGTTAAATATTTAGCCTTTTTCTTTTGGGGGGGGGGGGAGCAGAGGTTTTGGACACACAGATGTGCCTAAAACCTCTGCACAGTACTGTTGCTCCAGGAAGGATAGAGACTGAAGGAAAGGAAACTGAGTTGATATGTGTCTGTACATGAATGTGTTTGCTTTGTCTGACATCTGATACAGCGGCTCATCACCCCTAACTAGTAATAAATGTGATACTTGTGGAATGGTCCACACAGCAGTCCTGCTGTGCAGGAGGCTTGTGCACGTACTGTGTGTGTGTGTGTGTGTGTGTGTGTGTGTGTGTGTGTGTGTGTGTGTGTGTGTGTGTGTGTGTGTGTGTGTGTGTGTGTGTGTGTGTGTGTGTGTGTGTGTGTGTGTGTGTGTGTAAGGTGAGCAGGAGGATACTGGCATTGACTCCCTTTGTTCACTGATAAATGGCACTTTAAAGGTTGAATCTTGCTGTTCTTTCATCTCCTCCAGATGGACACGTTCTGAGCGCTGTCCTTTGTGATCAATTGAGAAATTGCCAATATGGTAAAAAGGTGTCATTAGCATGATTAGAGGCTGATAAACAAAAGGCCTTTGGCGCACAGCGGTGATGAAGAGGCGGACACGCTTCAGCTTGTGTTTTCCTCAAACATCTATGTGACTTAATGGGAGGGAAATATGTGACCCTGTGTGCTCAGCAGGCATTAAATCCTGCCGCCAGCCTGTATTTCATCTTGCTATCTAGAGGTAACATTCAAGGGCATGGAAAATGTAGCAGCCTGTAAATCCTCTCACTGCTGTGCTGCCTGCAGCAGTTTCACTTCCAATAACTGATGTCCATTTCCATTCATCACCAGCGTTCCTTCCTGCACAGCTCTTAACGTCGGCACTCACGTGGGTTCCCAGGGCCGCTTCCGTGCTGCGGCCGTTTTCCGTTTAGTGCCATTCATTTTTCAAAACCGCAGCGTAAACTGTGCAACACAGCACAATAATGTCACTGTTAATCTACAGGGTTTTTTTTTTTTCTTGAACTGTGATTTATAACAGGAGACACTTGTACTAAAATGTCATGCTGCAGGCTTTATCAAAATGCATGTTTCCTGCACTAATGAAAGCTGCTTCCTTTAATATGGATAATGCCAAGTAGCTTCATAGTGATGATGCATTAGCACCCCATAAAAGATTTCACTTGTCAAGCAATGGTGATTCTTTTTTTTTTTTTTTGTCACTTACTCCTTAATGGCCCTGCCCCACTGGGGAGAGGATTAATTGTGCATGAATTGAGCATACAAATTTCGGGCGTTCGTTGTCCTCCGCAACAAAATTGGCCAAAAAAGACAAATTTCTCAGTATGAATTATGGATATATTAATAATGTATAGCGAATACATAACGAACAATCACGGATGTATAATGCATGTATTAAGGAAACAGATCAGATGCATTGAGATTATCACGGAAGTATTACAGATGTATTGAGAATGCATTGCGCACGTGTTGCGGAAATAGCGGTTGTATGCATGGTTGTTGCATGCGCGGCATCTACATTGCGGTCATAAAAGAAGCGCACTCGGGCCACTATTCACACCAACACCACAGAGACATGTCTACACGACCGACGTCAAAGAAGCAGGGGAGGAAGAGGCAGAAGGCTGCTGCTGATGCAGAAGAGAGGGATCCATCTCCCACCCCACTTTCTCCAGCAATAGATAGGGCCAGGTCTCCCACCCCACCCCTTGAAGCCGCTGCTGTCGATGAGGTCCTGGAAGTCGTTCCTGGACTTGAACAAGTTGTTGGATGGCAGCAACTCTCACACTACGTCTTTGGTGATCCATAACTACATCTGTACGTCTCCACAGCTGAACTGGCAATGACTGGCAAATATGTCGATTTCTGCCACATATAGTATTTTGGGTTTGCATGAAATGTTTATGTATGCATGTTATGTTATCACAAATTGTTCGCAAATCAGATGCAAAGCAGACGTAATACAAACGTTTTATTCGTGGCCAATGCATTCGCTAAAAATTATTTTAGTTTGTGATGTGGATGTGATAGGCACGTTGTATATCCGTTTTACACACTGTCCCAGTCTGCTGCAAATCCCTGTCAGTTGCAGATAGTGGATATACAGTACACAGATTCAATTGTGCAGCTCAAAAATCCTGGAAACGGGAAAATGTGTCTCTGAGGATAATTGGGGACGCGTGTGGATGTCAGCAGACTCATACAAGCACATTTCAAGAATATTGCGGATGTTTAGCGAATATAAACCAATTTTGTGCACAATTCATACGCAAATCTTCCTCAACGAAAGGCTGTGATTTGACACTTTTCTGCTTTTGCTCCTTCGTCTGCCATCATATAATAATATTTGCGATGCGCACGCTGATTAAAAATGGAACAGAAAAGTCCACACATTTACAGCACGAACTCGATGAAAGATGAAAGACCTTTGATTTGGAGGTGGTGATTGTTGCAAGAAAAGCTTGTTGATGGTCAGATTAGTCCAGAATAAAACATAATCCGGCTACAGAGAACTTTAAAACTGCCACGCACGTCAATGCATGACAGAGTTACAGCTGTGCAGCTGCATAAATCAGGCTTTAAATTCATTAAATAAATCTTAATAAATTGTAAATTTGATAGCTTAACTATTTTTATGCTTTTTTTTTATTTTTGATAGCACCTATACCTGGATGTATGTGGTTAAATGATTTTAAAAAATGTTGAAAACATTAAAAGTTCATTCAGTAGTTCAGTGTAGTTGGAACTAAAATGGCGCCGTGTTCTGAGTTGACGCCGCTCTCTAAGGCACTGTAGGCTGCACTGATGTTTGCAGCAGGATGACAAAGACATGGAAACTCCATTTTGTGAACTAGGAAATTGCCTTCAAGCATTCCACAAAGACTTAGACACGTCTCCCATCCAGACCTTTTACAATAAAAGCCGTAGATATGCACTGATGCTACCACAATAGTACAAACGCTTATTGAGTGTTGTTAGAAGGAAAGGTGATGTAACACAGTGGTAAACATACCACTGTCCCAGCTTTTTTGAAACATGTTGCAGGCATCCATTTCAAAATGAGCAAATATTTGCACAAAAACAGTTTGATATTAAGACAGTTTGAACATTAAATATCTTGTTTTTGTGGTGTATTCAATTGAATATAGGTTGAAAAGGATTAGCAAATATAAAATATTTTGTTTCTATTTACATTTTACACAACGTTCCAACTTCATTGGAATTGGGGTTGTCGTTGCACAAAGCTAAATTTATGTGTCACACTTGGAGCCATATATCCAAAGTGCATTCCAAAATAAAATACCAAAGATGACACATCTCAGTCATTATCAGGATACATTTCAAAGTTGCAGCATTATTAAATTATACCTACTTCAAAGCGTATGTTAAACCATTATAACCATGAGCTTGAATTTTCAGGCCCACCCAAGGTCATAGGTCATTACACCAATATAAAGTTGATCTGTGACTTCGTAATAATGTTTTATAGTAACCACAGGTTGTATGTTGTCTCTGTGTTTTCGTGGGTTCCCTCTGGGTGCTGTGATGTCCTCCCACATCCAAAAACATGCAGGTTAGGTGGATTGGAAACTTTAAATTGTCTGTAGGTGTGCGTGCAGGTGTGAATGTGTTTGCTTGTCTGTATGTGACCCTGTGACAGACCGGCATCCTGTCCACGGTGCACCCTGCCTCCCGCTCTCTGACTGCTGGGATAGACTCCAGTACCCTGTGACTTAAGCGGGTGTAGAAAGTGGATAGATGGTACTACAGGTGTATCTTCAACCAACTGGCCTGAAAGCTGATTTGTATTTTCTTTGGATTTATCTCAGGATCACAGCATCTTAAATGTCATGCTTGGATTCATTTTGTTCCAGGTAAAACAAGCCTCCTGCAGATGTTCATACAGTGCTGTGGAAAAAGTGTTTGCCCCCTTGACCCTTTACATGTTAGGTTTTTATTAGGACATCAAAAAACAAAACAAAAATTCAGGCCTTGTATATTAGAATTTCCAAAATCATGCTCTTTAAACTCACAGTGAAAGTAAATCTCTACATAAATTAATTAAAAATCTAAAAGCCAAAATGATGGTGTGAATAAGTAAGTGCCCCCTTTAGTATAGCACATGTAAACCATCACTTCAGGGGATGGATACGTGAATGTTCCCAAGACACTGACTGTGTCTTGTACATTATTTACATGAATTATGTATAAGAAGGTGAAGAGTGAGAAAAGACACCAGGACAACCCTGAAGAAGTTATAGATTTCTGTGGCTGTGATTGAAGAGATTGTGCAAAGTGCAAGTTTTGCATTTTTTTATCACCACTCCTGCTTTCATAGTGGAGTTGCACAGAATAACTTTCTTTGAACAAAACATCAAATCTATGCTTGAATCTCCAATGTGGCTTCTGGCAAATTGTAGCTGAACTTTCAAGTGTTTTTTTTTTTCTTTCTTTTTTTTATAGAAACCTTCTCTATACCACTTCATCATGAAGCTGTCTAACTGGTGATGCAACACTCAAAACTTGCACTTTGCACAATTTCTTCAATCACAGCCACAGAAATCTATAACTTCTTCAGGGTTGTCCTGGTGGCTTTCCTCACTCTTCTCCTTCTTGCACAGTCACTCAGTTTTTGAGAACTATCTACTCCACACAGATTTACCATAGAGTGCTATACTGTTTGTATTTCTTCATAATTCATATAAATAATGTCCAAGACATAGTCAGTGTCTTGGGAATGTTCACGTATCCATCCCCTGACTTGTCTGAAGTAAACTGTATATAAAAGTGATGGTTTACATGTGCTATACTAAAGGGGGCACTTACTTATTCACACCATCATTTTGGCTTTTAGATCTTTAATTAATTTATATCAAACTGTAGAGATTTACTTTCACTGTGAGTTTAAAGTGCATGATTTTGGAGATTCTAATATACAAGGCCTGAATTTTTGTTTTGTTTTTTGATGTCCTAATAAAAATCTAACATGTAAAGGGTCAAGGGGGCAAACACTTTTTCACAGCACTGTATATTGCCAGTTGGTTGATAAATGGAGAATGTAAAACATCATCAATGCTGCTTCCAGGTTGCTGTGTCTGCCCCCCAAACCACTTCTTAAAGGACTAAATGAAAGGACCTGCAGCTGGCCACGCCAATAACTCTATTTAGGATTGTTCTGTCTCTCCCACCACTTCAGTGGGCGTGTTCAACGCATACCCGAATTTAGAATGTGTCCTTGACGTATGTCACAGAAGTCTCAAATGAGATGTCATGCCTAAATTTTGCTGGTAACAAGTTTGTTTACACATGCACAGTCAGAGATAGATACAACTTTGGGCATGTTCAACATGAAATCTCAACTATATTTAACTGTAGATGCATAAAAATTGAACAATATGATCCCTTTAAAAGTTATGCCAAATGTACCTACTGAGCCACTTTGTGCCATGCCATGGCTTTATTGTTTGAACACCTTGTGAACAAGGCGGGCTTGCTGTGTAATGTTTCGCGCCCCTTTAAAAAAAAAAAAAGCACACTTGAGAGTGTTTACAGCTCTCCTGCTTACAGAGGCAACAGCAGGATGTCTGAAGCAATTTAAGACTTCCTCCTGCCCGTGTTCCCCATTTACAAATGCTGCAAAGGAGCCGTCTATTCCTCCCGTTGTAATCAACCTTCCCATGGGCCCCGGCGACACCATGAGAAGACGTCTTGGCACCAGAGCGATTCATTACCTCAGAAATGTGAGCTTTTGTTCCCTTTTCTGCAGTGTGCCATTAATCTCAGGCTGCCTCCTCCAGGTACTGCTTAGGTAATTACAGTTAATCATCATTCAGATGTGCACAAGGACCACAGGATCCTCAGTGGCTGATGTACACTTGTTTTCACACCACCAACTGTAAATCTGCATACCAGTTGCGCCATGAAGAGTATTGGTAAATTTGTCCACTAAGATTTGCGTCAAGTTGTGCAGCTGCCTCCAAACAGTATCCAACTGGAGATCACTGATGCTTTCAGAGAGCACTCCGTCACCATCACCCGAAAGGCTGTTAACCACGGAGGAAGACATGAATCCAAACATGACATTAACAACAAGAGCAATCTGAGATTTCTGATGTCCACTAAGGGTTGACGAGAACTCAAAAGATATGTGATTCGCATTGTGATCCACACTTAACCTGGAGCCAGATTCCACAGCACAATGCAATAATTACAGACTGATCCAGAATGGTCTGACTGATGATGTTGCAATCTGATATTTAACTCACAAGCTGAAACAAAATAGTGTCTTCCTGATCTTGGTTTTACATTGTGATGTCGTATCTTTCTGCTGCAGAACCTGCATATTGATCCGGATCACTCTCAACAATTCCTGAGCCTGGATCTGGATCACTTCCAAAATCCAGTGCAGTCTTCCATGCCCTAATATCTATCTCTGGTGAAAATTTGATGAGAATCTGTGAAGTAGTTTTTACATCATCCTTCAGAGCCTATATAAAGCGAAATCCTGATCCAGAATCTGCATCTGGGTCACTTCCAAACTTTACAAGTCTTCCATGGCATAATATCAGAGGTGGGAGTAAGTCACTGTCAGGTCATTCTCAAGTCATCAATCTTCAAGTCTCAAGTCAGCTTGCAAACAATTGGTGGTCATTATGACTTGACACTTGACTTGCTGATTCATGACTTGAGAGTGACTTGATGGTGACTTACTCCCACCGCTGTCTATTATTTATCTGTGGTGAAAATTTAGTCAAAATTGTGTAGTAATTTTGATGTAGTCATGCTAACAGACAGACAGCCACCAATGATTTTAAAAAAAGTCAACCTGTGTTCCTGAGGTTCCTTAGGAGTTTTTGGTCGAAGGTTCATTAATTCCTGGGGTTCGTCCGCCTCAATTATGTAAATTCTTTAAAGTGCTTCTTATAGTTTTGTATAATACATTGGACAGTCGCTTATGCTCCCATGAATCGTGTAGAAATAACTCCGAAAGAGGAACTTGGCTTGTGGAGATCCAAAATTGTGCTCCAGTAGCCTTGGCTTAATCATTAGTTTGTTTGTTTGCTCTTACAGGCACTGGTTCTTCAGTTAGGGCCTTAAATAAAGCAACGTTTCCTCAGTTAACCTCTAGTTAATCATCATTCAGAAGCTTTATACAAGTAATTGTTACTATAACCATCCTTACTTGTGTGGCTCTGTATGTGTCACCGCTGTGAAGGCACAACTCTTGGCAACATTACTTTCTGTGTACATAAGCCACCACCAAAAATGGGAGCATACGCTTCTTAGATGATCCATTACACCAATTACAAGCATAACAACATATATTGATAAAGATATTTGTAATAAAAGTCTTCCAATGGGGTCATTCACTCACCCACCTGGAGACCGGCGGGAGCGCTGTGAGAGTCATGTTCTTTGAATTCTCCAGCGTTTTCAACACCATCAGACCAGCGCTGCTGCGGGGGAAGCTGGAGGATGCAGGTATGGATGGACACCTCGCCGCCTGGACCATCGACTGCCTCACCGACCGCCCACAGTACATGCAGCTGCGCGGCTGTCAGTCTGAGGTGGTAAGGTGCAGCATCGGGGCCCCCCAGGGCACTGTCCTCTCACCTTTCCTCTTCACCTCGGACGTCACCTACAACACAGACAGCTGCCACTTCCAGAGGTTCTCTGATGACTCCGCCATTGTGGGTCGTGTGTCTGAGGGGAACGAGCTGGAGTACCGGTCGGTCATCACAGACTTCATGGACTGGTGTGAGCACAACCACTTGTGTCTCAACACCAGTAAGACGAACGAGATGGTGATCGACTTCAGGAGGAAACCACCACTTCAATCACAGGTGAACATCCAGGGGGAGGACATAAAGACTGTGGACAGTTTCAAATACCTGGATGTTCACCTCAACAGCAACCTGGACTGGACTCACAACACTGACGCCCTGTACAAGAAAGCCCAGAGTCACCTCCACCTCCTGAGGAGATTGAGATCCTTTGGAGTGAGCAGGCCTCTGCTTAAGACCTTCTATGACTCTGTTGTAGCCTCTGCTCTCCTCTATGCTGTCGTCTGTTGGGCCCCGGGCAGCACAGAGCAGGAGAGAAAGAGACTGAACAAGCTGGTCAGGAAGTCCAGCTCTGTCCTGGGCTGTCCTCTGGACTCTCTGGAGGAGGTGGCTGAGATAACCACATGCAATAATATGTCCACAAATCACAAGCAATATTAATATGCCCACAAATCATGTGCAATAACAACTCGTTTACAAATCCCTGCACTAATATCACCTTACCACACCTAAACTCCATTTCACGTATTGTAAAGAAGATGCTCCTATCTCCTTTTCAATCCCAGTCATGTTTATATACATGCATATGTATATGTGTATGTGTGTATATATATATAATATATATATTTGCTTGCAGAAACTTCATATTTGGTGGATACATGCTTTGGAGGAGTATTTCACATGGGTTTGAATGCCAGTGACCTTGACCTACTTTCCAAGGTCACCAGTGGTCACGACTGCCATTAGTGTTAACTAATAGCTTAACACTGTTAGGAAACAGTACAAGTGTGATAGTGTTAGCGCAATCATACAGCATTTTTAAGAGCTGCCACTGATGTGATGTTTTAAAAATGGTTTCGGGAAAAGGCTTCAGCTGTGACTTTTTCTCACAACAACATCCAGTCAGCTGACAAAAAGCTGTGACATCTGTGGAAGCTGTGTGCAGACTTTCAATGAGCTCAGCATTGGACCCGCCTCCACAGCACAGCCACAAGGTGTATTGATTAACATTTTAGAAATTAACAAACAAGGGAATCAATGGTAGCTGCTCTCCACAAGCAGGGCCTTTGGTGTGTTTAATTTTTCTTCTATTTTTTTTCTTGTTTGAATGAAGATAAACCTTTAAAGGTCGCAGCAGTAAATGAGATACTTTTAGCCTGCTGACCCCCCCCCCAGCAGAGAACAAAAGCAAACTCAGACTATCTCAAAAAAGACTGAGCTGTTTCCTTTCCTTGATAAAATGAAACAAAAAGCCTGGAGATGGTAATGATGGGAAAGTATGCGGAAGACTTTCCAGTCTCGCATGTCAGGAAATGAGTGTGGACACCCAGAACCTCAGGTTTGATTTCTGGATGTTTAAGCCAAAAAAACAAAAAAAAGAAAATAACATTATTGGAGGAAACCCACGCAAACACGGGGAGAACATGCAAACTCCACACAGAAAGGCCACAGGCGGGAATTGAACCCATGACCTTGATTTGCAAATCCTCTTCAACCTATATTCAATTGAATACACCACAAAGACAAGATATTTAATGTTCAAACTGATAAACATTATTGTTTTTGTGTAAATATTTGTTCATTTTGAAATAGGTGCCTGCAACACATTTCAAAAAAGCTGGGACAGTGGTATGTTTACCACTGTGTTACATCATCTTTCCTTTTAACAACACTCAGTAAGTGTTTGGGAACTGAGGACACTAATTGTTGAAGCTTTGTAGGTGGAATTCTTTCCCCTTCTTGCTTGATGTAAGACTTCAGTTGTTCAACAGTCCGGGGTCTCCGTTGTCGTATTTTGTGCATCATAATGCGCCACACATTTTCAATGGGCGACAGGTCTGGACTGCAGGCAGGCCAGTCTAGTACCCGCACTCTTTTACTATGAAGCCACGCTGTTGTAACACGTGCAGAATGTGGCTTGGCATTGTCTTGCTGAAATAAGCAGGGACGTCCCTGAAAAAGACGTTGCTTGGATGGCAGCATGTGTTGCTCCAAAACCTGGATGTACCTTTCAGCATTGATGGTGCGATCACAGATGTGTAAGTTGTCCATGCCATGGGCACTAACATACCCCCATACCATCACAGATGTTGGCTTTTTAACTTTGCACTGGTAACAATCTGGATGGTCTTTTTCCTCTTTTGTCCAGATGACACGACGTCCATGATTTCCAAAAACAATGTGAAATGTGGACTCATCAGACCACAGCACACTTTTCCACTTTGCGTCTGTCCATTTCAAATGAGCTCGGGCCCAGAGAAGGCAGCGGCATTTCTGGATGTTGTTGATGTTCATGACTTTCGCTTTGCATGGTATAGTTTTAACTTGCACTTGTAGATGTAGCGACAAACTGTGTTAACTAACAGTGGTTTTCTGAAGTGTTCCTGAGCCCACGTGGTAAGATCCTTTACACAATGAGGTCGGTTTTTAATGCAGTGCCGCCTGAGGGATCGAAGGTCACAGGCATTCAATATTGGTTTTTGGCCTTGCTGCTTACATGTAGAAAGTTCTCCAGATTCTCTGAATCTTCTGATTATATTATGGACTGTACATGATGGAATCCCCTGATCCTGTCAGATCTCAGAAGCTAAGCAGTGCGGGGCCTGGTTAGTACTTGGATGGGAGACCTCCTTGGAACACCAACAACTGTATTTGTTTCTCCAGGTTACACTGGAGTTGTGTCAGGACGGGCATCCAGCGTAAAACTTGTGCCAAATGCCAGTGTGGATCTGGCTGTATCCACTGTGGCAACCCCGAACAAAACGGGAGCAGCTGAATGGACAACAACAGATGATGGAATCCTGAAATCCCTTGCAATTGAACAATGAGAAACATTGTTCTTAAACTGAGCATTCATCAACATTCCCAGTCTTTTGCTGCCCAGTCCCAGTTTTTTTGAAATGTGTTGCAGGCATCCATTTCAAAATGAGCAAATATTTGGACAAAAACAAAACTATCAGTTTGAACATTAAATATCTTGTCTTTGTGGTGTATTCAATTGAATATAGGCTGAAGAGGATTTGCAAATCATTGTATTCTGTTTTTATTTACATTTCACACAACGTCGCAATTTCATTGGAATTGGGGTTGTATTTAAGTTGCCATGTTGGTGGGCAAAAGCGAACCTGGGTTCACATTCTGAGTTCACACATGGGCCTATATTTATCACAATACGATCTACAAACAAATCTATCTCTCTCTTCCTATGTTAAACATTTGTGAGGTTCTCAAAAGATATGCAGAAAAGTGTGGGGTCAGTCAGGGTCAGATCAGTGCACTCCACCCTGATAACTGAACACAACTGCTTTTCTTCGACAAATTATACAATTGATCCAGAACAAAAAAAACTTTGAAATTGTCATCACATGTATTGTAATGACTGGTGACTAATTAACACAAATCGTTCAAATAAAAACAGATCAAATCAAGGCTTGAGTCTCCCATGTGCCTTCTGGTCAGAGGTGTCAAGTAACGAAGTACAAATACTTTGTTACTGTACTTAAGTACACATTTTAGGTATCTATACTTTACTCCATTACTTTTTTCTGCCTACTTCTGACTTCTACTCATTACATTTTCACACAAGTATCTGTACTTTCTATTCCTTACATTTTTAAAACAAACAGCCTCGTTACTCTTGGCTTCAGTTTAATGTTTATATACGAGGTCTGTCCGTAAAGTATCGTACCTTTTTATTTTTTTCAAAAACTATATGGATTTCATTCATATGTTTTTACGTCAGACATGCTTGAACCCTCGTGCGCATGCGTGAGTTTTTCCACGCCTGTCGGTGACGTCATTCGCCTGTGAGCACGCCTTGTGGAAGGAGTGGTCCCGCCCCCTCGTCGGATTTTGATTGTCTGGAAATGGCGGAATGAAAAGGACTTTTTTTCCATCAGAATTTTTTCAGAAGCTGTTAGAGACTGGCACCTGGAAACCATTCGAAAAATTTATCTGGCTTTCAGTGAAAATTTTACGGGCTTCACAGAGAATAAGGACTTTAACTACAGGTTTAAGGACCCCTTTAAAGGACGGTCGGTGCGCCGCGCTGCGACGATGCGGCACAAACCACTGGATCATTTCTAAGCTGATGGCTCTGTGGATACGAGACCGTCGTGTGCTCTTTCTCTGGTTATCACAAGACCTGGACATCAGCCATTTTCCGGCAGATTTCACTTTTAACAGATTTTGTCATGGAAAGCCGCGCGGAGGCTTCGCGCGTCACGACCGATTCGCTGATGAAGCGAGACAAAGGAACACCTCCGTTTCAGCGTGTTGGAGGACAAGTTGGGACATGTCTATCTCAGCTTTCAGTGCTTACCAGTCGAGTGAGTATAAAAGAACTTGTGGAGAGCTGGACATGTCCCAACTTGTCATCTAACACGCCGAAACGGAGGTGTTCCTTTGTCTCGCTTCATCAGCGAATCGGTCGTGACGCGCGAAGCCTCTGCGTGGCTTTCCATGACAAAATCTCTTGTTAAAAGTGAAATCTGCCGGAAAATGGCTGATGTCCAGGTCTTGTGATAACCAGAGAAAGAGCACACGACGGTTTCATATCCACAGAGCCATCAGCTTAGAAATGATCCAGTGGTTTGTGCCGCATCGTCGCAGCTCGCAGCGCGGCGCACCGACCGTCCTTTAAAGGGGTCCTTAAACCTGTAGTTAAAGTCCTTATTCTCTGTGAAGCCCGTAAAATTTTCACTGAAAGCCAGATAAATTTTTCGAATGGTTTCCAGGTGCCAGTCTCTAACAGCTTCTGAAAAAATTCTGATGGAAAAAAAGTCCTTTTCATTCCACCATTTCCAGACAATGAAAATCCGACGAGGGGGTGGGACCACTCCTTCCACAAGGCGTGCTCACAGGCGAATGACGTCACCGACAGGCGTGGAAAAACTCACGCATGCGCGCGAGGGTTCAAGCATGTCTGACGTAAAAACATATGAATGAAATCCATATAGTTTTTGAAAAAAATAAAAAGGTACGATACTTTACGGACAGACCTCGTATATATTTCACGTCATGTGCACCTGTAATCAACTTTTCTGCAGCACGGCTTTGCTTTGAACCGTGAACCAATCGAAGCAGTGGTTCGCAGATTGAAGCAATGCTTTGACCTATTGCTTTGTTTATTCTTTCTTTCTTTCGCTTAATTTTCCCCCGCTAAAACCCTAAAGAGCATACTTCTGTGAGTATTATTTACCTTTTCTATGTTAAACCAACCTGTTATGGTCTTCTGAAACAGTTGATAGATGTATTTTATGACTTAAAAACGGGAGCGTGTTAGCATGTCTATGGCATTTTCAATGTTAAAAGTTAGCACGTTCGGGTGCATTTGTTTTCAAATTGTAATATTTCTTAAATTTATTTTTGTTTATATATTAAAAATCTAATGATTATTATATACAATTTTAGAGAAACAGGCAAAAAGAACCTGAATAGAAACACAACAGAAAATATAAAACAACTAAATATAAAGCAACTAATAAAGAACATACATAAATAAATATATACATACATACCTGTGAACACCTAGTGACTCTTACACCTCCACTTCATCCCTGTCTTATTTAATGACAGTTTGTTTCGGTCAAACCATATTTTCATTGTGTTAATTTCTTCAGTGATTTCCTCCAGAACTATCTGCCAAACTAGAAAACTGCTGCATCCTAGTAAGAGCAGAATACTACTGGAATGAATTTGAATAAGGAAAGTTGTGTTTTTTTTTTTCCTTCACTAAATGGATGCTGCACTCACTCCAGGTTATTGTCTGGAATAGTCCCAGATTGCATTTCAGAGCTTCTAGAATTGAAACATTTTCGTGCAGGTGGTGTTGGGGGTAATTTTGGGTTTTGGGTCTTGGGCCACATGTAGAACGAATCAGTTTTTAAATTAAGCTTTCAATTCATATATTGGCATCTACCTTTTTTTTTTTTTTTAAAGGTTACTTTATACTTTAAGTAGGTTTTGGAGCACATACGTTTTCACTTTTACTTGAGTAAAGAGGTCAAGTTGATACTTCAACCTTTACCAGAGTGTTTTTAAACTGCAGTATCTATACTTCTACTTAAGTAACAAATGTGTGTACTTTTCATTGGTGTGAGAATTTTTTGGATCGCACTGAGTTTCAGGTTAATCGCGCATCCTGCATCGTTTAGTATACATGGAGTAACGAGCTGCTTTTAACATCTCACGACCACCTCTTGCACTGTGCCTGTGCAAACACCACAGACCTGTCTTGTAATGTGTTTTTTTTTTTGTTTTGTTCTGTTTTGCTTTTTTAAACTTTGATGTCTCCCATCAAGAGTTTTTGTAAATTAAGTTTGAAAAAAAGCTTCTGTTTACGTTTTGCTTCTGGAAACACGAGTCCGACGTGTGGTTTTTGAACGTACAATGTGTGTGAGAACATAAATCATGTGCTCCAAACTTTTACACCGTGTGGTTCTGTGGTACACTTTGAGCTGGAACCGCGTACAGAAAATATCAGCCCAGCTTCAGTTTAAATACTGCCATGAACACTACTAGCCAGGAGATGGCAGTAGAGACTTGCCAAAACAAAATTCCAGATAATCTGCGTCTGCTGCTACTCTGCTACGTTTAAGATGTGTGGAATTTAATAAACGCAAACACAATAACGTCTGTAAACCCAGAGAATATATTCACAAGAGTTTTAGGCACTAGAGTTTAATGCTCTTATCTGTGGAGCCTGATCAGAGTGTCTCAAATGCATTTTTCATGTCGTGAACGTACTGAGATTACCCTATCCTACCCATAATGCACCTGGACACACAGCATGCCCACACTAAAACCTTAAAAATTAGCGCATTACTTTAAAACTAAAACATATATCTGATATTTTCACTTTATAAGACTTCAGACATAACATTAATTTAAATAACTTGTCCGAAATTAGTCATTTGAACCATAAGTTAAAAATGTATGCCTCTGGATGACTTGGGTGATATTGCCATCGTATCAGTATGGGATTAAACGAAATGAGGGGGGTTTTTTGGGGGGCCAGTTCTCCTTTTCGTGCAAAAGACAGAGCGGTTTCTTCCAGAAGCTGCCCTTCTCTTTTTTGCAGAGGGTGGAACTACACATCTGCTATAAAACATTTAACAGGTAGGTGTTTGACTGATTTTAAATTTTATACGAGTTTATAGCTGTTCGGCTTTGTTTACTGTGTTAACGGTCTAAAAATTATCGGACAAAAATTTATCGGAAGATAATTAGTCCGATAATGGTTTTCAAAGTTATCTGAAAAGATAATCCGATGATGAAAACATTATCTTCGATAATTATCGGTTATCAGATTATCTGAACTGTGCCCACCACTGGCTGCAAGTCATTTCAATTTCGATTTATTTAGTGTATATAGCACCAGATCACAACAAAGCTGTCTCAAGGAGCTTCACACAAGTAAGGTGTAACCTTACCAACCCCTAGAGCAGTGTTGTAATGTAACAAAGTATAAATACTTTGTTACTGTACTTAAGTAGAATATAGACGTGTCTGTACTTTAGTTCGTGATTTACATTTCTGGCGACTTTCACTTTTACCATGGGCGCAATTTGGTGGGGGGACATGTCCCCCCCATCTTTTCAACCAGGGGGGACAACAAATGGTATGTCCCCCCCCCCCCCCCCCCCCACCTTCTGACATATATCTGTGTATTTGAAACATGCTATGTCAGTCTTATGTGCAAACCATGTCAGAATAATAATTTGTTTCTGCATGTTTGTATTTTTAGCAGCATTGACTTGTTTACAACACCTGTTTCTTGTTTGTCACGTTCTGAATTTTCTGGGACTGCATTTGCCCAGATTTGAAACCAAAAATAGTTGCCTCTAGGGACTAGTGTCTACACATAAGTATCAATGGACCATATGCTAATTTACTAAATTCTGAAAGTTAGAAAAGGAATTCAGAAAAGCTATCTGGGACCTCAGTAAGCCCATCTGCAATTACTGCTTGATCTCCAAAATCAGTCTATGCAAGTGAAATTATGTTCAGTATGAATGTTGTCATTAGTGCCACTTCGAAAATTAAATTCATGATAAGTAATTTATCCTAAACTTATGATCCGTTGTTTTTTCAAACTTATGCAAAAACAAATCTTGAGAAAAAAATACAGTATGCGATAGTTAATAATTATTAAGAGCCTGTTCTTTCATATTTATAAGTACATTTTACCACATTGCAGTTGTTTTTTAATGAGAACTCAAACATTCATTCTTTTTGAGTTCTACACATGTGGTGATACCTTATTTACACCAGGATGTTAATAAAATCAATGCTGGCTATTCTCAGAATAAAGTACTTATATCCACAGTTTCAAATTGCATAAGTCAAATGGTGTCTACTTTATTGTCTTCTCAAAACATTAAAATTACTGTTCTGGATGCTCAGAATGCATCTGAGCTTATCTAGAAACCGTTGGCTTCTGGGGGCCTAAAGCGGCTCCCAGACCCCCGGCCTGTGGGCTTCGGCCCTGCGGGCCTCGCACTTTGATGATGCAACTTGATGATGCGCTGTTATGCACGATAGCGTGCAACAGCTCGTAACAACGTGGAACATTATTCTTGACCGAGCATGATGTTACCTGATAATTCTCCAGCAACACATGCCATTAATCGTAACATGTAACAGGTTGCAGCAGTTCCCGAGGATACTTAACACCTCTGCCTCAAATGATCACATTCATGATCACCTGCCAAGAATGTATACTTTGTGACATTTGTGACATGTCGTCGTTATGTGTAAACGCAGCACAAGGTGATCGCCGCCCACTAGCCCTAAGCTTCACTAACAGACCCAGACTTTAGATAAAGTTGAGGCTGAGACCCATTCTGTTTACTAAATAAATGAATTTAAAAGGGTAGGAAGCAACATACTATGCCAGTATGCTAGCCATACGAGAGGGAGAACAAGTGCGTCTTATGTCTGGACTTGAAAATCTCTACAGAATCTGACTGTTTTATTGATGCAGGGAGATCATTCCACAAAACGGGCACAATAAGAGAAATCTCTGTGACCCACAGACTTTTTATTCACCCTAGGGACACAAAGTAGTCCTGCACACTGAGAATGCAAAGACTGGGCCGGTATGCAACGGTATGAGGTTCCTCATTTAGTTCATCTTCCTGGGTCTGAAGGAAATCTGTAAATCTACGTACATGTCCTTCTTTTGTCTGACGACTGTTTGAGCCATATATGCTGAATATGAAAAAAACATGTCCTTTCAGCTAGAATGTTCAAAATGAGGCAATTTGCAATTTAAACTTTGCACTAATTGGAGAAATTCATGCCAACCAAGGCAGCTATGAAGATGTAACCTGAACAGGGTCTATAGTATAATAATAGTTTAAAGCTGTTTAACTAAAATTGATGCTTCTCGTGAGTATCATTTGAGAGGTTTGGAAGTTATTTCTCATCAAAACAACTGTTGTGGTTCAATGCTTTCAGCCAACAGCACATCTTTCTTTTACTTTTGTGTTCTCTGCACCAGAGCCACATTAAACCACAAGACACCTGTGCCTTTGTGTGATACTTCCCAGACACACATGCACACGCCACTGATGAAAACCTCAAGGGGTTCTGCCCTGTCATTTGGCCCTTTTTCTTTTTTTGATGTTGAATAAAAAAAGACAAAATGAGAGTGAGTATGTGAGCGGGGAGAGAGGGACAGCAATCTAGGCTTTCCACTCCAGTAAAAGGAACTCTTTGTTGAGCACTCTCGTGTAAACCCCCCCACACCTTCACATCCACCCTGTCTCCATCCTCCACTCCAAAGCCCTGGTGGATTTTTCATTAAATTCTATCAGAAATGTGACTGCTCCTATTCATGGGCAGATGGAGGGCTGGCTGTGCACTGAGAGACCAATAGCTTTCCTACAAAATGACAAGAATCTTAAGGGTGTTCATTTTATTTCCTCTCTACATAGATGTTTTTTCCCCAGTGTTATTCCAGTTACATTGAATCTGGAAACACAGCACTTCACAGCACTTTTTTCCACATTTTGTTATGTTACAACCGTATTACAACATAGAGTAAATTAATTTCTTCCCCTCAAAATTTTACTCACAACACCCCATAATGACAACATGAAAAAGGGTTTGGTTTTTTTAAACATTTATTAAAAATATAAAACTAAGAAATCACACACACATAAGTATTCAGACCCTTTGCTCAAGACTTTATTGATGCACCTTTGGCAGCAATTACAGCCCCAAGTCTTGAATATGATGCCACAACCTTGGTACACCTATCTTTGAGCAGTTTTGCCCATTCCTCTTTGCAGCACCTCTTAAAATCCATTAGGTTGGATGAGAAGCGTTGGTGTGCAGCCATTTTCAAATCTCTCCAGAGATGTTCAATCAGATTCAGGTCTGGGCTCTGGCTGGGCCACTCAGTGACATTCACAGAGTTGTCCTGAAGCCACTACTTTGATATCTTGGCTGTGTGCTTAGTGCCATTGTTCTGCTGAAACCGTCACCGCAGTCTGAAGTCAAGAGCCGTCTGGAGCAGGTTTTCATCCAGGATGTCTCTGTACATTGCTGCATTCATCTTTCCCTCAATCCTGACTAGTCTCCCAGTTCCTGCCACTGAAAAACATCCCCACAGCATGATGCTGCCACCACCATGCTTCACTGTAGGGATGGTGCCTGGTTTCCTTCAAACATGATGCCTGGCAGTCAGACCAAAGAGTTCAATCTTTGTCTTATGAGACCAGAGAATCTTGTTTCTCATGGTCTGAGAGTCCTTCAAGTGCCTTTTGGCAAACTCCTGGTAGGCTGCCATCTGCCTTTTACTAAGGAGTGGCTTCCATCTGACCACTCTACCATACAGGCCTGATTGTTGGATTGCTGCAGAGATGGTTGTCCTTCTGGAAGGTTCTCCTCTCTCCACAGAGGAATGCTGGAGCTCTGACAGAGTGACCATCGGGTTCTTGGTCACCTCCCTGACTGAGGTCCTTCTCCTCTGATCGTTCAGTTTAAACAGGCAGCCAGCTCTTGAAAGAGTCCTGGTGGATCTGAACTTCTTCCGTGTACAGATGATGGAGGTCAATGTGCTCATTGGGACCTTCAGAGCAGCAGAAATGTTTCTGGACCCTTCCCCAGATTTATGCCTTGAGACAATCCTGTCTCAGAGGTCTACAGATGATTCCTTTGACTCCATTCTTGGTTTGTGCTCTGACATGCACTGTCAACTGTGAGACCTTATATTTAGACAGGTGTGTGTCTTTCCAAATTATGTCCAATCAATTGAATTTACCCCACGTGGACTCCAGTTAAGCTGTAGAAACATCTCAAGGATGATCAGTAGATGTTGTGTGGCTGGGGGGGCCTGGCTGCCTTTTGTTTCTGTTTTCTGTCCTGTCTTTTGTTTTTCCTTCCAGGTGGCTTGCATTTGGGACTGAGTGGCTGTGTAGCTGAGTTTATCAGGACCTCACCCTGATCACCTGCGGCTCGTCAGGACTCACAGCTGTGGTGCATCTACATGGATTGGAACATGGTGGCATTTAAGACTGGAGTACACAGTGTGTATTTGCCAGAGACTCGACCTTGTGACCAGACGGGTGAGATCGTCGTCTCGGGAGCCATCTCATCATCAGTGGATGCAGAGAACGTCCAGGTTTGATGCATGGTCTGTGAAAGAGGAGGGGGTGAGGTCTCACGCTCGTCAGCACACTTCCTGAGGTACGTTAGATTTTGTGACTAACATTTATACAGTCAGTAAATGTGGTGTCCCTCACACCTTATTATATTGAGCTGTTTGTTGGTCGTGTAATCAGCTTCCACTGCTGTGGAGTTTTGTGAACTGGATGTTCCATGCCTGCAGGGTGGGAAGCTGATTAGTAATTAAGCCAGGAAGTGTTTGCTGTTTGTGCACCTTTGAGTGGTCTCTCTGTGTGTTGAGTGTGAACTCACATAATGATTCCTTCTTTCACAGACTCGGTTTGTCGCGGCCACCTGGGGGGTGTCGGCGGGGTCCTTGGGTCCAAATTGGTTCTGGCTCCGGACCGTTGGCGCTGCTGGGAGCGCACCGCAAAACCACTACGCCAGACCGCGCACTTTTATATTTTTTCACAGCACTGTTATGTTCATTAAACTCTGTTATCCTTTGTACCGTGCTCTGCTTATTTTATACTGGGTCCTTCAAACGCTGGTCGGTTCTCCGGGCTGCGTCCGACACAACAGTAGAAACAGGATACACCTGAGCTCAATTCTGAGCTTCATGCCAAATGCTGTTAATACTTATGTACATGTGATTTCTTACTTGCAAAAATCTAAAAAAAAAAAAAAAAAAAAAAAAAAAAAAAAACTTTTTTCACATTGTCAATATAGGGTATTGTGTGTAGAATGTTGAGGGGGAAAAAAGAATTTCCACTTTTGAATAAGGCTGTAACATAATGTGTAACAAAATCTGGAAAAAAGTGAAGCACTGTGAATACTCTCTGGATACACTAAGGGTCATCATTTCATACATACATACATGCATATATACACACACACACATATATATATATATATATATATGTGTGTGTGTGGGGGGGGGGGGGTGTCACTATTTTTGGACTATTTACTGTGCATTTGTCTCCCATCCATTTCGTGCTATTGCACGTATCCATTAACCTTTTGTAAAAATGCTTACATGATACGAGGAAGCTAAATCTAGCAGCCTCAGTGTTTGACATCTTTAGTGGCTGGTGAAGAATTTGCCTGATTTGAATCTATTAAGGTGCCATATAAAACAAATAATGAATGTTTTCCATTTGTGCAATGGAAAGAATCATTTCATTTATTGAAAGACAGAAGATCCCATTCAATGGTACCTTCCATCTTTCAACTAATGCAAGTATTCTTTCAACTGTACTCACAAGTATTCATTATTTGTATTTTTATACATTCATTTTTATACTGGCTTATTCCAATCAAGAGTCATGGGGAGGATGGAGCCTATTCAAGCAGACATAATGCGAGGGTATATTGTATCTTGTGGATGGGCAGCATTAATTTCTGAGAATGGATGCGGATTATGCCAGGCAGCATTCATGCATGCATATGTAAATGCCTGATGAAAAGCAAACATATTTTCACCCTAACACCATCATAACACTGCTGTAAAACAAATGTAAACACAATTGTGCATTGTGTAGAGTCTGTGATCACTGCAGGTTTGAGGCTAATTGAAATTCTATCTATATAATTTCAACTGGAACTGGGACATTAAATGGGTGTGTGTGTGTGTGTGTGGGGGGGGGGGTGCTCTAGCATTCTGACAATGTTTAAGATGTAGCAACTGGGGCGGTGTGATGTCAGATGAAATCAGTATTTCGTCAGAGGGATCCTGTCGTCAGAAGTAGCCAATCCAATCAGTGCTTGTTTGTTGTGCAACATGAAAATTCAGTAAGGTATATCTTATATATTATATTCCAATTCTAAGGTGGAACTATGCCAGTATACAAAGGTATATCTAAATATCTAAAAAGGAAGAGTAAAACAGGAGAGTAGAAAATGTCATCTAGTCTTAAATATGTCCAACATAGTCTTTTCACCCAGAGGCGCTCACATCACATTTTGATTTTCCCTGTTTTTTGTTTTTTTTTGCTTTGCAAAGACTAACGTGTGTCATATACAATAGCAGGGCAGTGTTTTGTTTCCCTCTTCTGAAACCCTCCCACTAAAACCTCCTTGTCCTTGTGTCTTCAAAGGCTACTTTAAGAGAGTTAAGAGCATGACTCTTCTCAAAGCAAAACCACACATTGTGCCTCCGCTTCATCAGCCGCCCGCTGCTCATTTCTCACCAAAAAGAACCGATCAACCTCTCAGTGTCTCACGGCGACAAGAGGAAGACGGCAGGCCGGAAGAATAAACACAAACACTGATTTCCACAACAGCAATATAATCCGCTCGTGTTAAAACCTGACACAAAGTGGACAAAGGAGGAGAGGCTGGCACAAATAAACCTAAGAATCTGAAGATTAAGCAGGGGGAAAATGGAGAGTGAAAGCGAGAATCCTTTGTATAAAAGGTCCTTTATGTGCTTTTGAAGTCTGTGAGACCTGCCAGCCGTCCCCTTTGTAAAAGGCCCCCGTGTCCCACAGCAAACCACCAGCCCTCTTTCATCTGCCCGTCATCTTAGGGAGCAATTAATGCCATTCAGGTCCATCATTAAACACACACACACACACACATCTACTTGTTGAAGTCGAGTCTGTTGTGTGTGCCGCTGAAAGGAGGTACTGCTGGCCCACCACCACCAGTCGGCGCCCTGCTTGGAGTGCGGGCTTCAAGCATGAGAGGGCGCCGAGACAGAGAGTGACAGCTGTCACTCATTTACACCAGCTGTCACCAATCACCTGCATCTCTACAAAAGCCGGATCATTACTCCACCTCCTCGCCGAGAAATCAACTACCGTGAAGGTAATCTTCTCTGCTGTGATTATTGTTGTCTGAAAACAGAAGGTCTGTGTGCAGCCGTGTTCCTGCGGGGTCTATTGAAGGCTGGATTGGCGGACAGTGAGAGGACGACGGTCTTCGTCTCTCACTCCATCCAGGAAGAAGACCAACAGGAGCTGCACGGGTGACATTGTATCTGGAGGTGGAGGTTTTCCCTCCTTGAAGATCTGTAGAAAAAGGATTACTGGGTGTGTGGATACACACTCACCATTAACTGTTTTTTCATCTTCTGCCAGCAGTACCAGGGTCTGCAACAGAAGACGGTGACCACCTGGGGACTCAGGACTTGGCGGCTCCGATGTTCTTCAGGCCGTTGGTGGTGGAAGCTGTGTGGGTCCCGGCTCTCCGATCGCCAGAGGTCTCCTATCTTCGAGCCTGCCCGCACGTCACCTTGTGTTCAATTGGCATTATGTTTGTCTGTATCCAGTTGTGCGTTTCACAACATTAAATTGTTACTCTTTGTCTTATCCATTGTCCGTTCATTTGCGCCCCCTGTTGCGGGTCCGTGTTACGACACCTTCCCAACAGGATTTCTCGGCCATTCGTCATGGATCCCGAGGGGCATCAACCACAGCTTGAACAGCCAATGGGAGAACAAGGAGCGCAGGTGTCAGCAGCAGGCGTGGTAAGTGATCTGCAGCAAATCCTTACCGCTTTCACTGCTCAGTTAAATCTGGTAACCGAGCAGAATGCAGTCCTCAATCGGAGGGTGGAGGCTCTCACCGCCAGAGTGGAAGCGCGCGACTCGAGCGCTGCTGCAGTGACTCCTCCTGCTGGCTCTGGGCCACAGATAGACGTTCCACTGGCCGTTCAACAAACCCCCCCACCGTCCCCTGAAGCTTACATAAGCCCTCCAGAACCGTACGGAGGCTGTGTCAAAATGTGCGCAGACTTCTTAATGCAGTGTTCGCTCGTTTTTGCACAGCATCCAGTTATGTACGCATCAGATGCCAGCCGGGTGGCTTATGTGATTAATTTGCTTCGAGGTGAGGCACGCGCCTGGGCTACGGCGCTTTGGGAACAGAATTCGTGGCTCCTGACGTCATACGCTGGGTTTGTACGGGAATTCAAACAGGTGTTTGATCATCCCAACAGAGGCGAGACTGCCTCGAGCGTGCTGCTGTCAATGAGACAGGGGCGCCGAAGCGCAGCTGATTATGCAGTCGACTTCCGCATCACGGCTGCGAGGTCCGGCTGGAATAATGTTGCATTCCGCGCCGCCTTCATAAACGGACTGTCTCCAGTTCTGAAGGAGCATTTGCTGGCTAAGGAGGAACCGCAAGACTTCGACGGGCTTATCAATTTGGTTATATGCTTAGACAACCGGTTGAATGAACACCGTCGGGAGCAGGCCGGGGGGCGTGGTCGGGCTCAAGCCGTCCCTCTCTCCTCCGGGTCCGAAAGGGTGTCGTCTTCCCCACGTTCCACTGCCAGAGGGCTCCGTGTGGCAACAGCTCCCCCTGCTGACGAAGCTATGGACACGAGCAAGGCCAAATTAAAATCAAATATCAGACAAAGGAGGCTGGCCCGCAGGGAGTGTTTTTTCTGTGGCTCTTGTGAGCACAGGTTAAAAGACTGCCCCAAACGATCAAACTCCAACGCCCATCCTTAGGAAATGGGTTAAGGGTGGGCCATAATATGTACACGGGGAAAACCCATAAATCTGCACGAATCCCAGTAACAATCCTGAGTGGGGATTTAACCCTTCACGCCCCAGCACTGGTAGACACGGGGTCAGAAGGGAATCTGCTGGATAGCAGATGGGCCAGGGAAGTAGGGCTTCCTCTGGTGGCTCTGCCTTCACCATTGAAGGTGCGAGCACTAGATGGCACTCTACTCCCGTTAATTACACATCAGACACAGCCAGTGACCTTGGTTGTGTCTGGGAATCACAGGGAGGAGATCGTGTTTTTTGTGACACCTTCTACCTCCCGAGTGATTCTGGGATTTCCATGGATGGTGAAGCACAATCCCCGGATTGATTGGCCGTCTGGGGTGGTGACGCAGTGGAGCGAAACCTGCCACCGGGAGTGTCTTGGATCCTCCGTTCCACCCGGAATCACAGCTAAAGAGGAGGTCAAAGTCCCCCCCAATCTGACGGCGGTGCCCGAGGTGTACCACGATCTTGCTGACGTCGTCAGCAAAGATCTGGCACTCACTCTTCCCCCGCACCGACTGTACGATTGTGCCATCGATTTGATTCCGGGCACTGAGTACCCGTCCAGTAGATTGTACAACCTCTCACGTCCGGAACGCGAATCGATGGAGACCTACATCTGGGACTCCTTAGCTGCCGGGTTGATTCGGAACTCCATCTCCCCGATGGGTGCGGGTTTCTTTTTTGTGGGTAAAAAAGACGGCGGACTCCGTCCATGCATTGACTACAGAGGGCTGAACGAGATTACGGTTTGCAATCAATACCCGTTGCCCCTGTTAGATTCGGTGTTCATGCCCCTGCATGGAGCCAAAATGTTCACCAAACTAGATCTTAGGAATGCGTACCACCTGGTTCGGATCCGGAAGGGAGACGAATGGAAGACGGCATTTAACACCCCGTTAGGTAATTTTGAGTACCTGGTCATGCCGTTCGGCCTCACTAATGCCCCCGCGACGTTCCAAGCATTGGTTAATGACGTCTTGCGGGACTTCCTGCATCGGTTTGTCTTCGTATATCTGGATGATATACTCATCTTTTCTCCGGACCCTGAGACTCATGTCCAGCATGTACGTCAGGTCCTGCAGCGGTTACTAGAAAACCGGTTGTTTGTGAAGGGCGGGAAGTGTGAGTTCCACCGCACTTCTTTGTCCTTCCTGGGGTTCATCATCTCCTCCAACTCCGTCGCCCCGGATCCGGCCAAGGTTGCGGCGGTGAGAGATTGGCCCCAACCAACAAGCCATAGGAAGCTGCAACAGTTCCTAGGCTTTGCACATTTCTACCGGAGGTTCATTAAAGGTTACAGTCAGGTTGTTAGCCCCCTGACTGCCCTGACCTCCACTAAAGTCCCCTTCACCTGGTCGGATCGGTGCGAAGCCGCGTTTAGGGAGTTGAAACGCCGGTTTTCGTCTGCACCAGTTCTGGTGCAGCCTGATCCTACTCGCCAGTTCATAGTGGAGGTGGACGCCTCTGACTCAGGGATAGGAGCCGTTCTGTCCCAGAGCGGGGAGTCCAACAAGGTTCTCCATCCATGTGCCTACGTTTCCCGCAGGTTGACCCCCGCTGAATGTAACTATGATGTGGGCAATCGGGAACTCCTCGCGCTGAAGGAGGCTCTTTAAGAGTGGAGACACCTGTTGGAGGGAGCTACGGTGCCTTTCACGGTTTTCACGGACCATCGGAACCTGGAGTACATCCGGACCGCCAAGCGGCTGAACCCCAGGCAAGCCCGCTGGTCCCTGTTCTTCGGACGCTTTGACTTCCGGATCACCTACTGTCCCGGGACTAGGAACCAACGATCCGACGCACTGTCCCGGGTGCACGAAGAGGAAGCCAAGGCCGAGTTGTCAGACCCCATCGAGACCATCGTTCCCGAGTCCACTGTCGTGGCCACCCTCACATGGGACGTGGAGAAGACCGTCCGGGAGGCCCTGGCAAGGAACCCGGACCCGGGGAACGGTCCTAAGAAGAGACTTTACGTCCCACCAGAAGCCAGGGCTGCCATCTTGGACTTCTGCCACGGATCCAAGCTCTCCTGTCATCCCGGAGTGCGTAGGACCGTGGCAGTAGTCCAGCAGCGCTTCTGGTGGGCATCACTGGAAGCCGACGTCCGGGACTATGTCCAGGCCTGCACCACCTGTGCTAGGGGCAAGGCGGATCATCACAAGATCAGGGGCCTCCTCCAGCCCCTGCCTGTGCCTCATCGCCCCTGGTCTCACATCGGCCTGGACTTAGTCACGGGCCTCCCGCCGTCCCAGGGCAACACAGTCATCCTCACGATAGTGGACCGGTTCTCCAAGGCGGCCCACTTCGTGGCCCTCCCGAAGCTCCCGACGGCCCAGGAGACAGCAGACCTCCTGGTCCACCACGTCATGCGTCTGCATGGGATACCATCGGACATCGTTTCGGATCGTGGTCCCCAGTTCTCCTCGCAGGTCTGGAGGAGTTTTTGTAAGGAACTGGGGGTCACCGTGAGTCTCTCGTCCGGGTATCACCCACAGACGAACGGCCAGGCAGAGCGGGCGAACCAGGAGTTGGAACAGGCCCTCCGCTGCGTAACCTCCGCGCATCAGGCGGCTTGGAGTGACCATCTGGCCTGGATCGAGTACGCCCACAATAGCCAAGTCTCATCTGCTACCGGCCTCTCCCCTTTCGAGGCGTGTTTGGGGTATCAGCCCCCATTGTTTCCACTTGTGGAGGGAGAGGTTGGGGTCCCCTCGGTCCAGGCCCACCTGCGGAGGTGCCGCCGGGTGTGGCGGACCGCCCGTTCTGCCCTGTTGCAGGCCCGGACGAGGGCTAAGGCCCATGCATATCGCCGGCGTTCCCCGGCCCTACATACCAGCCTGGGCAGGAGGTGTGGTTATCCACTAAGGACATCCCACTGCAGGTTGAATCACAAAAACTCAAAGACCGGTTCATCGGACCTTTCCCAATAATCAAGATCCTCAGCCCGGCCGCAGTGAAGCTGAAACTCCCAGCTTCACTGCGGATTCACCCAGTGTTTCATGTCTCCAGGCTAAAACCATACCACGCCTCACCACTCTGCACTCCTGGACCCGTACCACCTCCTGCCCGTATCATCGACGGGGAGCCGGCATGGACTGTTCGTCGGCTCCTGGACGTCCGTCGGAAGGGCCGGGGTTTTCAATATCTGGTGGACTGGGAGGGGTACGGACCCGACGAACG
This sequence comes from Thalassophryne amazonica, assembly GCF_902500255.1. Lineage (NCBI taxonomy): Eukaryota > Metazoa > Chordata > Actinopteri > Batrachoidiformes > Batrachoididae > Thalassophryne > Thalassophryne amazonica. The sequence continues at coordinate 80,490 of NW_022986283.1, forward strand.
CTCCTGGGTGAAGAGGAGCTTCATCCTGGACCCGGCCCTCCTGGCCAATTTCTACCGCCGACACCCAGACAAGCCTGGTCGGGCGCCAGGAGGCGCCCGTTGAGGGGGGGGGGTCCTGTTGTGTGGGCCGCTGAAGAGGAGGTACTGCTGGCCCACCACCACCAGTCGGCGCCCTGCTTGGAGTGCGGGCTTCAAGCATGAGAGGGCGCCGAGACAGAGAGTGACAGCTGTCACTCATTTACACCAGCTGTCACCAATCACCTGCATCTCTACAAAAGCCGGATCATTACTCCACCTCCTCGCCGAGAAATCAACTACCGTGAAGGTAATCTTCTCTGCTGTGATTATTGTTGTCTGAAAACAGAAGGTCTGTGTGCAGCCGTGTTCCTGCGGGGTCTATTGAAGGCTGGATTGGTGGACAGTGAGAGGACGACGGTCTTCGTCTCTCACTCCATCCAGGAAGAAGACCAACAGGAGCTGCACGGGTGACATTGTATCTGGAGGTGGAGGTTTTCACACTCACCATTAACTGTTTTTTCATCTTCTGCCAGCAGTACCAGGGTCTGCAACAGAAGACGGTGACCACCTGGGGACTCAGGACTTGGCGGCTCCGGTGTTCTTCAGGCCGTTGGTGGTGGAAGCTGTGTGGGTCCTGGCTCTCCGATCGCCAGAGGTCTCCTATCTTCGAGCCTGCCCGCACGTCACCTTGTGTTCAATTGGCATTATCTTTGTCTGTATCCAGTTGTGCGTTTCACAACATTAAATTGTTACTCTTTGTCTTATCCATTGTCCGTTCATTTGCGCCCCCTGTTGCGGGTCCGTGTTACGACACCTTCCCAACAGAGTCTTGACAACACTTTAGTGTCGCCTAATTTGGTGCATATATAAGGCAAGCACCATTTCTGGTCTCTGATAAAACTCTGTGCTGTTCTGCTCTCCTGTTATATTTATGTTTGATTGGGCCTCTGTCAGGCAGCCAGTTGCTTAATGAATATTTCACTGCCTCCACACAATAAGCCTCCCATGATAACCTCGTGCAATAACTCCTCATCCTCACACTTGATAAAGCTGCATGTGTGCAGAAGCCCCGGGTTTTTTTATTTATTTATTTATCGCTGACCTTTTTATTCTGCGCTGGAGCTCCTTTTACTCTGGGGACTCCCACTGTTTCTCCTCCGTTGTTCCAATACCGCCGCCTCGGCGCCTGCAAGAGGCAGGGGAAATAAAGCCCCCATTTGCATTACGTAATTTCATGCATTATTCAGAGCGCTCGGGAGAATCATTTCACCTCGACAACTCCTCGGAGGGCAGTGAGGAGATAACTGTTAGTGACAGGAACGGCTCATGAAATGCAGAGTGACTTAACCACCCAATCTGCAGATATTACCTCAGCCCGAATTGGAAATAGACGCCAGCACATGCGCACGCTTGCTGTTATTTCTATCACTGAGGGGGGAACGAGCAATATCAGATGCACATTCACTCGATATTTCAAAGATTGTGCAAAGCCGCAGCAAGGATGAATAGTCGTGCATGTGCAGGAGGCGAGATTTTGTTGTTCTTGGCATTCTATTTCTGCTTTTCTCATTGAAGCTTGCTGGGTTATCAAAAAGAGGGAATTTTAGAGATTTTCCTGTCATAATTTTTCCTTTGTAATGGGTGCGTTTGCGTAGAAGCACAACTGGCAGCAGTGAGTCCATTGTGAGGCAAAGAGGGTGCAGAAGAGTCAATTAGTGCAATCAAACAACCAGAGTAGTGCACAACAAGGCTCACACAGCAGCTGCATGTTGTTTCTTTATTGTCCAACTCGAACCGCGCTCACAGAGTGCATGGTACATTTGTTATCGCAGCCTGGAAAGACTATACGCTGAAATAAAGCTTTCGCCTTCTAATCATAGACAATAGAGTGTGTCTCATTAAGCCAGATAATGGTGTGTGCATTTCATTACCATAGATAACTAGGAATATTTAGATGAGGGATGAGGTGCTCATAAAGTGCCGGTTGGTAGCTATGGCAACCTGGATCTTGGCAAACAAAAGCGTGGAGGAAAAGAATTTGCAAAGAGGGGTGTAGGGGGGGTTGAAGGAAGGAGGGATACTGACAGGAGCAGAGCTGACCCAAAGCAATTGGGTCAAGTTAAATTTCTCCCAAAACAGGTGACTTCATCTCATCATTTCCGCCCTTTGTTGTCTGAAGTTAAATGCGCTTCCCTCTGCAGAGATAATCACATGCTAATGTAGCTGCGGGCCACATAATAAACTTAATCACCAGAATGTGGAAAACAGTGTGCAGTAAGAAAGCCGAACCATCCATCTTAGTCTGCTCCTGGATATTACAACCCCCCTCGTGTGTCCTGCTCATTCTGCCAGTTCGGCCTGGTTTTATGTTGTGTGAATTTCAAATGAAGATGCTCACGGTAATAAGGAGGGCCTCGAAAGCCTCAAAACCATGACCTTGACCTTGGGAGAGGGTTCTCATTCATCCAGAGCCAGGTCATTTTGAACACAAAAACCAGGATGGTTTACACAACAGGGGGTAGACTACTACAAGATTTATTCCTCGTATAGAAGTCTGTAGTTATTAATTTAGAAATTCATCTATTATTTAGTGAATAATAACTCAACTGATTTGTCATTTGCAGAATATAACATTGGTTCCTACTGAAGACATTTTTCATTAGAATTTGGCATCAACCCATCAGGCAGTATAATTACAAGCAAGTCTATTAATCATATGACACCTTGTCACCTCTGAAATTAATATTTTTTACTTAGGTGACAGAGTGGAAAAAAGTCCTGAAGGCTGCTGGTTCGAGTCCTAGCAGCAGCAACAGGGATACCAGGCTGATTTCAGTTGGATGGTCAGACTTTCTCTCAACCAGGATGAGCAGTGAGTTATATCTCAATGAAGTTGACTTATTTGCAGCTTTACTCTGCGATTGATGATTGTCCCAAATGTAATAGTCCACTGGTCATGAGTGATTTCAGTGCACCATGGTAGCTAGATCCATACAGTGGATTTGGCTACCATGGTGCTAAATCTCTTAGTGGCTGGCCCCAGACTTTGGAACGCTCTGCCCCTCCATCTCCGAACAGCCCCCACAGTGGAGTGTTTTAAGTCTCGTCTGAAGACCCACTTTTATTCTCTGGTTTTTAACACTGCGTGAGTTGTGTGGTCCCCTGTTTTATTGGTTTTGTTTTAATTTTGGTAGATTTTATTGGTTTTGTCTTTTGCATGCTGTATGTATTTATTTATTTATTTATCTTGCACATTTTAGTTATTTTTATTGTTAATTTTCTTATTTTTAATTTATTTGTTGACTATTGGGGTTTTATCTATCATGATTCTACTGTATGTGCAGCACTTTGGAACATTTTTGTTGTTAAATGTGCTATATAAATAAAGTGGATTGGATTGGATTAGATACTTTTTTCTAATTTTATTTATAACTGTTTTAAAGTACAAATAGAGTAAAAGACAGACAAAAAACTAAACAAACAAACAAATGTACACACTTCCATACCTAGAACAGGGAAGTATAATCAGAGTCCATGCCAGTCCATAACGAAATATTTAAAAGGGTGACAGTACAGGAGTTAATTCCAAGATTGAATTGAAGGTCAAAGTGTAAAGTCCAGAAATTGTTGACTTGTTTCAGAACAAGGAGCAAGGATACATATGACCAACAACACCAATCAAAATCAGAGTCCATGCCAGTCCATAACAAAATATTTAAAAGGGTGACCGTACAGGAATTAAGTCCAAGATTGAATTGAAGGTCCAAGTGTAAAGTCCATAAATTGTTGACTTGTTTCAGAACAAGGAGCAAAAATATATCACCAACAACACCAATTTAAATAATATTTGGCATTCCACAATACAACACAAGTTATGCACAGATATTTAGTTAATTGACTGTACATTTTCTTTCTTTATATATTCATTAAAGGGTCCCCATATCTTTAGGAATTTACATTGCAAATTGGACAGAGTATATCGAATCTCTTCTAAATATAACCAAGACACCATATCATTCAGCCAGGCTTTAAAAGAGGGAGGAGTAACTGACTTCCACTCTCTCAGAATTACTCTTTTTGCTGTAACCAGGCCAAACCTTAGGGCTTGTTGTAGGGTAGGTGGAAGGGTTAAAGAATACTCAGAGCAACCCAGAATAATAACATAACAGTCAGGAGATAATGTTTTCTTATATATGACACTGAACAGCTGAAATATGTCTGACCAGAAGCTCTTGAGTTTTGGACAGGACCAAAATAGATGAGCCAAGGTCCCATCATTAGGGTAAATTCTATATAATTTGGTCTTAGAGTAGTGCAGACGATGAATGACTTTAAACTGAATTAGTTGAAGTCTTGCATTGATCAAAAAAGATTTTATCCCACGCAATCCTTTTGCCCATAGATCTTCTGAGATGTCTATACCAGTATCTTTAACCCAGGCATCTTTGATATGAAGAGATGGAGTTGCCACAGAAAAAAACTTTAACAAGGTTTGTTATCAGTTGTTTTGAGGTGGGAGATTTTATCATAAGATCATAAAAACTGTGTAGTTTTGGCATTATGTCAAAGTTTGGGAGAGCAGACCTAATGAAGTTTCTTATTTGAAAGTAACGAAAGAAATTCCCTTTTGGTAAATTGTACTTCAACTGCAGTTGAATATAAGATGCAAATCAGCCATTAATATATACACTCAACAAAAATATAAACGCAACACTTTTGGTTTTGCTCCCATTTTGTATGAGATGAACTCAAAGATCTAAAACTTTTTCCACATACACAATATCACCATTTCCCTCAAATATTGTTCACAAACCAGTCTAAATCTGTGATAGTGAGCACTTCTCCTTTGCTGAGATAATCCATCTCACCTCACAGGTGTGCCATATCAAGATGCTGATTAGACACCATGATTAGTGCACAGGTGTGCCTTAGACTGCCCACAGTAAAAGGCCACTCTGAAAGGTGCAGTTTTATCACACAGCACAATGCCACAGATGTCGCAAGATTTGAGGGACCATAAGCCATCTCCAAAGGCGTTTCAGAGAATTTGGCAGTACATCCAACCAGCCTCACAACCGCAGACCACGTGTAACCACACCAGCCCAGGACCTCCACATCCTTCATGTTCACCTCCAAGATCGTCTGAGACCAGCCACTCGGACAGCTGCTGAAACAATCGGTTTGCATAACCAAAGAATTTCTGCACAAACTGTCAGAAACCGTCTCAGGGAAGCTCATCTGCATGCTCGTCGTCCTCATCGGGGTCTCGACCTGACTCCAGTTTGTCGTCGTAACCGACTTGAGTGGGCAAATGCTCACATTCGCTGGCATTTGGCACGTTGGAGAGGTGTTCTCTTCACAGATGAATCCCGGTTCACACTGTTCAGGGCAGATGGCAGACAGCGTGTGTGGCGTCGTGTGGGTGAGCGGTTTTCTGATGTCAATGTTGTGGATCGAGTGGCCCATGGTAGCGGTGGGGTTATGGTATGGGCAGGCATCTGTTATGGACGAAGAACACAGGTGCATTTTATTGATGGCATTTTGAATGCACAGATACCGTGACGAGATCCTGAGGCCCATTGTTGTACCATACATCCAAGAACATCACCTCATGTTGCAGCAGGATAATGCACGGCTCCATGTTGCAAAGATCTGTACACAATTCTTGGAAGCTGAAAATGTCCCAGTTCTTGCATGGCCGGCATACTCACCGGACATGTCACCCATTGAGCATGTTTGGGATGCTCTGGACCGGCGTATACGACAGCGTGTACCAGTTCCTGCCAATATCCAGCAACTTCGCACAGCCATTGAAGAGGAGTGGACCAACATTCCACAGGCCACAATTGACAACCTGATCAACTCTATGCGAAGGAGATGTGTTGCACTGCATGAGGCAAATGGTGGTCACACCAGATACTGACTGGTATCCCCCCCAATAAAACAAAACTGCACCTTTCAGAGTGGCCTTTTATTGTGGACAGTCTAAGGCACACCTGTGCACTAATCATGGTGTCTAATCAGCATTTTGATATGGCACACCTGTGAGGTGGGATGGATTATCTCAGCAAAGGAGAAGTGCTCACTATCACAGATTTAGATGGTTTGTGAACAATATTTGAGGGAAATGGTGATATTGTGTATGTGGAAAAAGTATGTGGATCTTTGAGTTCATCTCATACAAAATGGGAGCAAAACCAAAAGTGTTGCGTTTATATTTTTGTTGAGTGTAGATCCTTGACAGTTGATAAACCTTTATCAGACCATTGGGAACACACAATGTCCATTAAACCAGGCTTAAAGGAGGGATTCTGACAGATAGGAGCATAGATTGATGCCCGAGACCCAGCACACCCCTGATTTGTTTAAAGAGTTGCGGAGAGAGTTCAAAATGCTGCAGCTAGAGTACTAACGGGGACTAGAAGGAGAGAGCATATCTCACCCATATTGGCCTCTCTTCATTGGCTTCCTGTTAATTCTAGAATAGAATTTAAAATTCTTCTTCTTACTTATAAGGTTTTGAATAATCAGGTCCCATCTTATCTTAGGGACCTCGTAGTACCATATCACCCCAATAGAGCGCTTCGCTCTCAGACTGCAGGCTTACTTGTAGTTCCTAGGGTTTGTAAGAGTAGAATGGGAGGCAGAGCCTTCAGCTTTCAGGCTCCTCTCCTGTGGAACCAGCTCCCAATTCAGATCAGGGAGACAGACACCCTCTCTACTTTTAAGATTAGGCTTAAAACTTTCCTTTTTGCTAAAGCTTATAGTTAGGGCTGGATCAGGTGACCCTGAACCATCCCTTAGTTATGCTGCTATAGACGTAGACTGCTGGGGGTTCCCATGATGCACTGTTTCTTTCTCTTTTTGCTCTGTATGCACCACTCTGCATTTAATCATTAGTGATCGATCTCTGCTCTCTTCCACAGCATGTCTTTTTCCTGGTTCTCTCCCTCAGCCCCAACCAGTCCCAGCAGAAGACTGCCCCTCCCTGAGCCTGGTTCTGCTGGAGGTTTCTTCCTGTTAAAAGGGAGTTTTTCCGTCCCACTGTAGCCAAGTGCTTGCTCACAGGGGGTCGTTTTGAGCGTTAGGGTTTTACATAATTATTGTATGGCCTTGCCTTACAATATAAAGCGCCTTGGGGCAACTGTTTGTTGTGATTTGGCGCTATATAAAAAAAAATTGATTGATTGATTGAACTAAATCACTCTTTCAATTTTTCTGAGGTATATTTAAGTTAGAAAACAAGACAGCAGACAGTGAGGCTTCTGTGAGAGATAAATCATTATCAGATTCAAATATTGGCCAGATAGGTGAAGAAGAGGTGACCTGCTTTGCTCTGGCTGGAACATGACTCCAAAAAATCCATGCCCTATAGCATTACATGCCCAGTAATAATGATGAAAAATAGGCAGGCCCAGTCCATCCTCACTTGCGGGCTTTTGTAAATGTGATATGGAGATACAAGGTGGTTTATTGGCCCAAATAAAAGGTATTATAATCGAGTCAATTGTTTTGTAAAAGGAAGATCTAAGGAAGATTGGGACATTTTGAAAAATGTAAATGAATATGGGAAGCACAACCATCTTAATTATGATGATTCGCCCTATAAGGGAAAGAGGGAGGAGTTTCCATTTCTCTATCCTGGTTTTTAATTTATCAATCTGATCTAGGTAGTTAAGCCTAAAAAGACATTTAGGATTTCTGGGTATATTAATTCCTAGATAGACTAAATTTTCTTTGGAGATTTTGAAGGGTAAAAACTGTGGAGGAAACTGGAGTTAAGACCATCAAAGAGGGGCATGAGCAGACTTTTACCCCCAATTGATTGTAAACCCGGAGAGCTGGCCTGTTGTGTGGGCCGCTGAAGAGGAGGTACTGCTGGCCCACCACCACCAGATGGCGCCCTGCTTGGAGGAGAGGGCGTCAGAGCCGCTGGGAGTGACAGCTGTTACTTATCAGCACCAGCTGTCACTCATCACCATCACTATAAAGGCCGGAGTGCAACTCCACCTCCTCGCCGAGAAATCAGCTACCAATCGAGGTAACCTCTGCGATTTATATAGAGACTAAAACATTGTTCTGTGTGCAGCCGTGTTCCTGCGGGCTCTGTCTGAAGCTGGATTGGCGGACAGTGGGAGGGCGACGTTCTTCACCTTTCACTCCATCCAGGGAAGAGACCAACAGGAGCTGCACGGGTGAAATTGTTTCTGGAGGTGGAGGTTCTCCCTCCCGGAGGAAGTACTCAAGGGACGATTACTGGGTGTGTCTTCACATACCCACCATTAACTGTTTCTGTTTCTGCCAGCAGTACCTGGTCTGACAGCTGGAGACGGTGGCCATCTGGGACTCGGGACTTGGCGGCTCCGGTGTTCTTCAGATCCGCTGGTGGTGGAAGCCGTGTGGGATCCGGCTCTTCTTTGGACAGACGTCTTCTGTCCTCGAGCCTGCCCACACGTCACCTTGTATACGATTCACTGTACTCCTCTATTGTTTTTGTCTGTATTCCGTTGTGCAATTCACAACATTAAATTGTTACTTTTTGGCTCATCCATTGTCCGTTCATTAACGCCCCCTGTTGTGGGTCCGTGTCACTACACCTTCCCAACAGGATTTCTCGGCCAGCGTCATGGATCCCGAGGGGTGTCATCCATCGCTTGAACAGCCAATGGAAGAGCGAGGTGAACAGGCGTCAGCAGGAGGCGTGTTAGGTGAGCTGCAGCAAATCTTAACCGCTTTCACTGCTCGGTTGGACTTAGTCACTGGGCAGAATGTTATTCTCAATCGGAGGATGGAGGCTCTCACTGCCCAGGTGGAAGCGCGTGCTCAGGGCGCTGCTGCAGTACCTCCTCCTGCTGACCGGAGGCCTGAAACAGACATTCCGCTGGTCGTTCAACGCCCCCCCCACCATCCCCTGAAGCTTACATAAGCCCTCCGGAGCCGTACGGAGGCTGTGTCGAGACGTGCGTGGACTTCTTAATGCAGTGCTCGCTCGTCTTTTCACAGCGTCCCGTCATGTACGAGTCAGATGCCAGCCGGGTGGCTTACGTAATAAATTTGCTTCGAGGAGAGGCACGCGCCTGGGCTACGGCGCTCTGGGAGCAGAATTCACGGCTCCTAACTACATATACTGGGTTTGTGAGGGAGTTCAGACAGGTGTTCGACCACCCTCATAGAGGCGAGACCGCTTCAAGCGTGCTGCTGTCGATAAGACAGGGGTGCCGGAGCGCAGCTAAGTATGCAGTTGACTTCCGCATCGCGGCAGCGCAAGCCGACTGGAATGCTGTTGCGCTCCGCGCCGCCTTCGTAAACGGACTGTCTCTGGTCCTTAAGGAGCACCTGGTGGCGAAGGACGAGCCGCGGGATTTAGACGGGCTTATCGACCTGGTTATACGGTTAGACAACCGATTAACAGAACACTGACGGGAGCGAGATGAAGGGCGTGGTCAGGCACAAGCCGTCCCTCTTCCTCCCGGGTCCGAAAGGGAGCCGTCTTCCCCACGCTCCACAGCCAGGGTACTCCACGTGACGACAGCTCCCCCTGCTGCCATTGTTAGGGAAACGAGCAGGACCAAAATGAGATCAGATCAGAGACAAAGGAGGCTGGTCCGTGGGGAGTGTTTTTTCTGCACCTCAACCGAGCACACGTAGAAAAACTGCCCCAAACGGTCAAAACAGCAGCACTCGTCCTTAGAGACTGGGCTAAGGGTGGGTCATAATACTCATGCAGGGAAACCCCGACGATCTGCACGCATCCCAGTTACGATCCTGAGTGGGGATCTAACCCTTCATGCCCCAGCACTGGTGGACACAGGGTCAGAGGGGAATCTGCTGGATAGATGGGCAAAGGAGGTTGGGCTCCCTCTAGTGGCCTTACCGTCACCATTGTCGGTATGGGCACTAGATGGCACCCTTCTTCCACTAATCACACATCAGACACAGCCAGTGACAATGGTTGTGTCTGGAAATCACAGGGAGGAGATTGTGTTTTATGTAACACCTTCTACCGCCCAAGTGATTTTGGGTTTTCCATGGATCCTCAGTTCCACCCAGTGTGACAGCTAAGGAGGAGGTTAAAGTCCCCCCCAATCTGACGGCGGTGCCTAAGGAGTACCACGATCTCGCTGACGTCTTCAGCAAAGATCTGGCACTCACGCTGCCCCTGCACCGTCCGTACGATTGTGCCATTGATTTGATACCGGGCGCTGAGTACCCGTCCAGCAGGCTGTACAACCTCTCACGTCCGGAACGCGAATCAATGGAGACCTACATCCGGGACTAGTTAGCTGCCGGGTTGATCCGGAACTCCACCTCCCCGATGGGTGCTGGTTTCTTTTTTGTGGGCAAAAAAGACGGCGGACTCCGTCCATGCATTGACTACAGAGGATTGAACGAGATCACGGTTCGCAACCGATACCCGTTACCTCTGTTGGATTCAGTGTTCACGCCCTTGCATGGAGCCCAAATTTTCACTAAACTGGATCTTAGGAACGCTTATCACCTGGTTCGGATCCGGGAGGGAGACGAGTGGAAGACGGCATTTAACACCCCGTTAGGTCACTTTGAGTACCTGGTCTTGCCGTTCGGCCTCACCAATGCGCCCGCGACGTTCCAAGCATTGGTTAATGACGTCTTGCGGGACTTCCTGCATCAGTTTGTCTTCGTATATCTGGACGATATACTCATCTTTTCCCCGGATCCTGAGACTCATGTTCAGCATGTACATCAGGTCCTGCAGCGGTTGTTGGAGAACCGGCTGTTTGTGAAGGGCGAGAAGTGCGAGTTCCACCATACTTCTTTGTCCTTCCTGGGGTTTATTATCTCCTCCAACTCCGTCGCCCCTGATCCGGCCAAGGTTGCGGCGGTGAGAGATTGGCCCCAACCAACAAACCGTAGGAAACTACAGCAGTTCCTCGGTTTTGCTCATTTTTACCGGAGGTTCATCAAAGGCTACAGTCAGGTAGTTAGCCCCCTGACAGCCCTGACCTCCACAAAAGTCCCCTTCACCTGGTCGGATCGGTGCGAAGCCGCGTTTAGGGAGTTGAAACGCCGGTTCTCGACTGCGCCAGTCCTGGTGCAGCCCGATCCAAAACGCCAGTTTATAGTTGAAGTGGATGCCTCTGACTCAGGGATAGGATCCGTGCTATCCCAGAGTGGGGAGTCCGACAAGGTTCTCCACCCATGTGCCTACTTTTCCCGCAGGTTGACCCCGGCTGAAAGGAACTATGACGTCGGCAATCTGGAACTTCTTGCGGTGAAGGAGGCTCTGGAGGAGTGGAAACACCTGTTGGAGGGAGCTTCGGTACCATTCACGGTTTTCACAGACCATCGGAACCTGGAATACATCCGGACCGCCAAGCGTCTGAACCCCAGGCAAGCCCGCTGGTCACTGTTCTTCGGGCGTTTTGACTTTCAGATCACATACCGCCCCGGGACGAAGAACCAACAGTCTGACGCCCTGTCCCGGGTGCACGAGGAGGAAGTCAGGACCGAGCTGTCAGACCCTACAGAAACCATCATCCCCGAGTCCACTGTTGTGGCCACCTTCACCTGGGACGTGGAGAAGACCGTCCGGGAGGCCCTGACACGGAACCCGGACCCGGGGACTGGACCGAAGGACAAGATGTATGTCCCACCAGAGGCCAGGGCTGCAGTCCTTGACTTCTGTCACGGTTCCAAGCTCTCCTGCCACCCGGGGGTGCGAAGAACCGTGGCAGTGGTCCAGCAGCGCTTCTGGTGGGCGTCTCTGGAAGCCGACGTCCGGGAGTACGTCCAGGCCTGCACCACCTGCGCCAGGGGCAAAGCCGACCACCACAAGACCCAAGGCCTCCTCCAGCCTCTGCCTGTGCCTCATCGCCTCTGGTCTCACATCGGCCTGGACTTCGTCACGGGCCTCCCGCCGTCCCAGGGCATGACTGCCATCCTCACGATAGTGGACCGGTTCTCCAAGGCGGCCCACTTCGTGGCCCTCCCGAAGCTCCCGACGGCCCAGGAGACAGCGGTCCACCACGTCATGCGTCTGCATGGGATTCCATCGGACATTGTCTCAGATCGTGGTCCTAAGTTCTCCTCCCAGGTCTGGAGGAGTTTCTGCAGGGAACTGGGGGCCACCGTAAGTCTCTCATCTGGGTACCACCCCCAGACGAATGGGCAGGCAGAGCGGACGAACCAGGAACTGGAGCAGGCCCTCCGCTGCGTGACCTCCCGGCACCCGACGGCCTGGAGCAACCATCTGGCCTGGATTGAGTACGCTCATAATAGCCAAGTTTCATCTGCCACCGGCCTCTCCCCGTTTGAGGTATGTTTGGGGTACCAGCCCCCATTGTTTCCGCTAGTGGAGGGAGAGGTTGGGGTGCCCTCTGTCCAGGCCCATCTGAGGAGGTGCCGTCGGGTGTGGCGTACCGCCCGCTCTGCCCTGCTCAAAGCCCGGACGAGGGCTAAGGCCCATGCAGACCGCCGGCGTGCCCTGGCCCCTAAGTATCAGCCCGGGCAGATGGTTTGGCTATCTACAAAGGACATCCCCCTGCAAGTGGAATCCCAGAAACTGAAGGACAGATTCATTGGACCCTTCACCATCACCAAAGTCCTCAGTCCAGCCGCAGTGAAGCTAAAGCTACCAGCTTCACTGCAGATCCATCCGGTTTTTCATGTGTCACGCCTCAAACCCTGCCATACCTCTCCGCTCTGTACCCCTGGACCGGCGCCGCCACCTGCCCGGATCATTGACGGGGAGCCGGCTTGGACTGTACGCCGGCTCCTGGACGTCCGTCGGAAGGGCCGGGGGTTCCAGTACTTAGTGGACTGGGAGGGGTACGGACCCGAAGAACGCTCCTGGGTGAAGAGCAGCTTCATCCTGGACCCGGCCCTCCTGGCCGACTTCTACACCCGGCACCCAGACAAGCCTGGTTGGGCGCCAGGAGGCGCCTGTTGAGGGGGGGGTCCTGTTGTGTGGGCCGCTGAAGAGGAGGTACTGCTGGCCCACCACCACCAGATGGTGCCCTGCTTGGAGTGCGGGCTCCAAGCATGCGAGGGCGTCAGAGCCGCTGGGAGTGACAGCTGTCACTTATCAGCACCAGCTGTCACTCATAACCATCACTATAAAGGCCGGACTGCAACTCCACCTCCTCGCCGAGAAATCAGCTACCAATCGAGGTAACCTTCTCTGCGATTTATATTGAGACTAAAACATTGTTCTGTGTGCAGCCGTGTTCCTGCGGGCTCTGTCTGAAGCTGGATTGGCGGACATTGGGAGGGCGACGTTCTTCGCCTCTCACTCCATCCAGGGAAGAGACCAACAGGAGCTGCACGGGTGAAATTGTTTCTGGAGGTGGAGGTTCTCCCTCCCGGAGGAACTACTCAAGGGACGATTACTGGGTGTGTCTTCACACACCCACCATTAACTGTTTCTGTTTCTGCCAGCAGTACCTGGTCTGACAGCTGGAGACGGTGGCCACCTGGGACTCGGGACTTGGCGGCTCCGGTGTTCTTCAGATCTGCTGGCGGTGGAAGCCGTGTGGGATCCGGCTCTTCTTTGGACAGACGTCTTCTATCCTCGAGCCTGCCCACACGTCACCTTGTATACGATTGACTGTACTCCTCTATTGTTTTTGTCTGTATTCCGTTGTGCAATTCACAACATTAAATTGTTACTTTTTGGCTCATCCATTGTCTGTTCATTAACGCCCCCTGTTGTGGGTCCGTGTCACTACACCTTCCCAACATGGCCAAAGTTCTTGATCAGATTAAAGAGGGGGAGGACAGATGCTGTAGCATCAGACAGAGTTAAGATGATATCATCTGCATACAAACTTATGATAGAGTCAGAGGAACCACACCGTATTCCTGTAATTTGAGGGTTCATTCTCACAAAGATAGCGAGAGGCTAAAGCGCTAAGGCAAAAAGCATAAGAGAAAGGCAGCATCCCTGTCTAGTACCACAATGTAACAAAAATGGAGGAGACTGCTCATGGTTAGTAAGATCAGAGGATTTAGGACAGGTATAGAGCATTTTTAAAATATATATGAATTTTTCACCGAAACCAAATTCTTTTAGGGCTGCAAACATATACTTCCATTCTATTTGGTCAAAGTCTTGTTGTGCATCTAGAGAAATGATGGCGGAGTTTGGTAGTTTGGTTGAATACATAATATTTAGCAGATGTCACGTATTAGAGAAGGGGAACCTATGTGGGACAAAGCCGGTCTGATCAGGGTGAATAAGTTTAAGTGTTTATTTAATCGATTAGTCAAGACTTTAGCAATAATCTTTTGATCACGATTTAACAGACTCAGAGGATGATATGAAGTAACATTAGTACTGTCTTTACCTTTTTTTAAGAATAGACAAATGTGTGCATCATAAATGGTTTTTGGAAAAATACCATTATCTAAAGAGCACTTGACCATCCTTAGTAAAAGCGGTGCAACTCTCTCTATATTGGCCTTATACAACTCTATTCCAAAGCCATCTGCATCCATTTCTAGTCTGGCAGCCTCATCAAGAGTAGCAATTTGTAATGTATTAAGGAAACCTGCAATATCACTCTCAGATGAATTGGATACTGAGGTGTACAGCTGGATAACGTGATTGGCAAATCTTTCATTAATTTGCTTTGGGTTGGTTATTAGTTCTCCAGTGGGAGAACATATCTTATGGATAGCTCTTTCAGCTTGCGCACCTTTTAGTTGTCTTGAAAGTAGCTTGTCAGCCTTATCACCTAACTCAAAGTGCCTCTGTGTTATGTTTCGGAGGCGGTCGGAGCACCGACCCAGCGTTTGAAAGGACCCAGCATAAAATAAGCAGAGCACGGTTCAAAAGGTAACAGAATTTAATAAACATAACAGTGAGTGACGTGCTAAACAACTAAAAAGTCCGTGGTCTGGTGAGGTGGACACACAGGCGCTCTCAACAGCGCAAACGGTCCGGAGCCACAGCAGTTCGGACCCAGGGACCCCGCCGACACCCCCCAGGTGGCCGCGACAAACCAAGTCTGTGAAGAAAGAAAACATGGAGGTGAGTCCAACTCCACACAGAGAGACACAACTCAAAGGTGCACGCAATCAGCTAACACTTCCTGGCTTAAATCTATACATCAGCTTCTCACCCTGCAGGCACGGAACAACTCAGTTCAAATCTCCACTGCAGCAGAAGCTGATTAGACAATTAGCATAACGTGACAGCTCAATACAACAAGGTGTGAGGGACACCAAATCCACTGTCATTACTTCATAAAAGTCACCAAAACCAAATTACCTCAGGAAGTGTGCTGAAGAGTGTGAGACCTCACCCAATCCTCCTTCACAGACTGTGGCGTCAAACCTGGAGCGGTCTCTGCGTCCGTGATGGTGAGATTGTTCTCCTGACGTCGATCTCACACGTCTGCTCACAAGGTCGAGTCTCTGGCTCACACATTGTGCATTCAAGATTTAAATGCAGCAATCTCTGATCAAGACAGAATACACCACAGCTGTGAGTCCTGATGACCTGCACGTGAAAACAAGCCTCAGGTGTTCAGGGTGAGGTCCTAATGCTCAGCCACTCAGTCCTGAATGCATACCACCTGGTGGGAGAAACAGAAAATACAAACCAAGCCAGCCAAACACCCCAGCCCACAACACTCTGTTAAGTTTCCGAATGTGGTTAATAACCTGGTCTCCAAGAATTTTACTGTATTCCATTTTTATTTTTAAAATTGAATCGAGGGTTTCGGGCGATTTAGATTGCCAGTATGTGTCTTCTAATGTGGATAGCTCTGATTCAATGGCAGACAGACACATTAACCTTGCTCTCTTTCTTGAAGATTGGAAAGAAAATACATTGCCCCTCATTACAGCTTTAAAAGTTTCCCACGGGAGTGAGTCTGAAACTGTGTTATTATCATTGGTAAGTAAAAAGTGGAAATCTTTGCATTCATATATTCGCAGAAAGATTTATCTGACATTAGTGAATGGTTAAATTTCCAGTTGTAGCGTTGCATAGGCTGACCTAGATCAATCTTAACAGTGAGTGGTGCATGATCCGAAACTAATATGCTGTGATAGGCTGAACTAATAATGTTCGAAATGAGGTTCGAATTAACTAAGAAATAATCCAATCTGGAGAAACTACCATGAACAGCAAAAAAGAAGTAGTGTTTTTCTAAGGGGTGCTGGTGTCTCCAAACATCAACCAGGTCAAGTGTTTCCATAAGATTATTAAGAGTTGAAACAGATTTTAGGGGTGTGGCAGCTTTGGAGGAAGATCTATCAAGTTTGAGATCTAGGTAGCAATTAAAATCACCACCAATAATAAAACTGCAGTTATTGTACTCTGATACAAGATTAAAGACTACAATAGAAGCCCGGGCAATCAAAGTTGGGAGCATAGATGTTTAATAGAGCTAATGGGAGGGAATTTATTGTACCAGTAACAAGCAAATACCTCCCACCTGGATTGCAGGTCATGGATATGTATAAAAATGGGATGGTTTTATGGATACGTATAGCAACCCGTCTTGCCTTAGAGGAAACTGTGGATTGGTAAACCTATGAAACCCAGATATAGCTCAACTTCCGCTGTTCTGTCGGCCTCATATGGGTTTCCTGTAAGAAGATTATGTCTGATGACAGTTACTTTAAATGAGTGAATACCTTAGCTCTCTTAAAGGCACTTCCAAGGCTTTTAAGAGAGGTCCAAGAAGTTAGTGTGATAGGACTTACACCTGACTTGGATGCAGAATCATCCTGCATTTAAAGGATAAAGATAACATAGAGTTGTGGCTGACATAGCAAACAATAAAATTGGTAGTGTGACATTGAACAGAAACAAACAATACACCAGAACACACCCCAAAGTGCAGCGTATGAACATGCTGCACATCCCACTTCCTACTTAGGAGGCTGCTGGGTAACGGAGCCCACTAAACCTAAACCCTGGCAACAGATGTATACAACTGGCACTGCAACTCCTCCCCAAATACAACAGAACACATATTTAACTGCACCCAAATAACAAGTCTATGTTGCACATAGCATGTCCCAGAACCTAAGTTCAGGTTTGGAGATTAAGCAATTTGGATAAACCAAATATATATATATATATATATATATATATATATATATATATATATATAATGTTAACAAACTTGAGAAGACAGAAAAAAGTAAATAAAACTTTATTGCCAGACATAGTCAACTAACATTTGTAAGGTATTTGCTGGAAAGATAACATCCCCAAATAGAGACTGTGGAACTAGTATAGCTAAAAAAAAAAGACATGATGGGCAGAATGATGCAACTATCAACTAAAGAATTTAAATATGAAACTTTAATTGTGATAACAAAATCTAAAAAACACTGGTGTATTAACAGAGGTATTAAAACAGGTAAGAGTCTTTAAGAGCCGTTTTAGATGTTCCTGGGAGAGCTATGGAATTACAGCTAAAAGTTAGGTGCTTTCTACCAGAGAGTTAGCAAACCGTTTGGCATCAGCTGGAGATTCAAAGGTGTTGGTTTCATTGTTGTAGACCACTTGAAGTTTGGCTGGGAAATGTAGCATGCATTTGGCACCTGCATCCGTAAGCTTTTTCCTCACAGCATTGAAGGGCTGGCACCGGGATGAGACCTCAGTAGTGTAGTCAGGGTAGATGGAGACTTTTTGTCCCTGGTACTGTAGCGGCGCTTGCTGGCGGACGAGCCTAAAAATATTACCCACGTCCCTGTCGTTGTGTACCTTGGTGATGATGACTTACGGCCGTTCATTCAAAAGAATGTAGTCCACCTGTGTGCACCTTCCTCCAGTCTTATATGTTACCCTGTGCTCCTCCCTTTTCTTAAAGTAGGTATTCACCACAGCCATTTCCATCCTTTTTGCAAAATCAACTACCATCTGTCCTTCCCCATTCCTATCCTTGATACCATATCTACCCATTACTTCCTCATCACCTATCTTCCCTTCACCAACATGCCCATTGAAGTCTGCTCCTATCACCACTCTTTCATGCTTGGGCACACTCTCCACCACCTCATCTAACACACTCCAGAAATCTTCTTTCTCCTTCATCTCACAACCTACCTGTGGGGCATATGCACTGATGATATTCATCATCACCCCTTCAATTTCCAACTTCACACTCATCACCCTGTCAGACACTCGCTTAACCTCCAACACATTTTTAACATACTCTTCCTTTAAAATGACCCCAACACCATTTCTCTTCCTGTCCTCACCATGGTACAACAACTTGTACCCACCGCCGATGCTCCTGCTCTTACTTCTCTTCCACTTGGTCTCTTGCACACACAATATGTCTACCTTTCTCCTCTCCATCATATCAGCCAGCTCTCTCCCTTTACCAGTCATACTACCAACATTCAAAGTCCCCACTCTCATTTCCACCCTTCTAGTTTTCTTCTTCTCCGCTGTTCGTGGCAGCGTTTTCCTCCTCTTCTTCATCGTCTTCGCCCAGCAGTAGCCCAATTTCCACCAGCACCCTGTTGGGCAATAGCACCGGTGGCGGACGTTGTTAACCCGGGCCGCGACCGATCTGGTATGGGAATTCGATTCTGAGTCTGCATAGTTGGGTTGGCTTGTTTTACGCCGGATGCCCTTCCTGACACAACCCTCATTTATCCGGGCTTGGGACTGGCACTCAGAATGTACTGGCTGTACACCCCATGTGGCTGAGTTTACACCCCATGTGCATCTAGCTATATTTCATCCCCACTTTAACTTTCAGACTACGTGACAGCTTTTTGGCAGTGGTTCTGCATCACGCCTCCCAAGAAAGACGACAGCCACAAAAGCACTTCTCGGCTGACTTCTTCAGCCGCTAGCAATGAGGCTATAATAGCCGCCATTGCTAACCAAGGTGCCAAACTAGAGAAAGTTTGCCGTCTCATGACAATTTAAAGAACTCAATGGCAGGTCGCCTCGACTGCATTGACGCTACCCTCACAACACTCCAAAGGGCGCATGGAGAAACCAAGCGACATATGGATGACATGGACGAAGCTTTATCAACAAATGACACCCGGATCACAGTGCTGGAAACTACATGTAAGGAGCTACAGGTAGCTAACAGTATGCTAAAGGCTAAGCTGGTTGACCTGGAGGGACGCGCCCACAGACTTAATATCAGGATTGTGGGCATTAAAGAGGGACAAGAAAATGGTCGTCCCCCTGAATTTGTTTCACGTCTCATCCTGAAGCTACTCGGCCAGGACAATTTCAGTAAGCCTGTCAAAATACATCAGCCTGTTTCAAGCTGAAAACCTCCACATTTCAGGTTCTATTGATCCAGGACGTCGTGAGAGAACAGAGAAGTTTCAGAAGAAGTCGGTTTCAGCATTTTATGCGGATATTCCACTGTTAAAGGAGATTTTTTTTAAATGAAAGACGTGCGGACGGGAGCACTGCACAACGTCTCGCTCCATGGGAAGTCCTTAAAGCGACAGTATCACCTCAAAATCTCTCATCAGCCGTTAAAATTTTCACCGAAAACCAGCTTAATTTTTCGAACCGTGTCCACTTCGATGTGTCTCACAGGTTTAGAAAAAATTTTGATCAAACAAAGCGCCAGTCTCTCAGCAACTTCTCAGACAAAGGAATTCCGACGAGGGGCTGGACGACTCCTCCCACAAGGAGTGCTCACAGGCGAATGACGTCACCGACAGGCGTGGAAAAACTCACGCATGCGCACGAGGGTTCAAGCATGTCTGACATAAAAACATATGAATGAAATCCATATAGTTTTTGAAAAAAATAAAAAGGACCTATACTTTATTGACAGCCCTCGTATTGCGAGCTGTACAAGAAGTTGAATAGTAAGGAAGGAGAAAAGGACTTGTACCGATTGGCCAGACAAAGGGACAGAACTGGAAAGGATGTGCAGCAGGTTAGGGTGGTAAAAGATGCACATGGTAATGTGCTGAGAAGGTGGAGGGAATATTTTGAAGAGTTGATGAATAAAGAAAATGAGCAAGAGAAAAGGCTGGATGATGTAGTGAGAGTAAATCAGGAAGTAAAAGAGATTAGCAAGGAAGAAGTGAGGGCTACTATGAAGAGGATGAAGAGTGGAAAGGCAGATGGTCCAGATGACATTCCAATGGAGGCATGGAAATGTCTAGGAGAGATGGCAGTAGAGTTTCTAACCAGATTGTTTAATAAAATCTTGGAAAGTGAGAGGATGCCTGAGGAGTGGAGACAAAGTGTGCTGGTTCCTATTTTCAAGAACAAGGGTGATGTGCAGAGCTGCAGTAACTACAGAGGCATAAAGCTGATCAGCCACAGCATGAAGTTATGGGAAAGAGTAGTAGAAGCTAGGCTTA
The DNA here is from genome assembly GCF_902500255.1 of Thalassophryne amazonica. Lineage (NCBI taxonomy): Eukaryota > Metazoa > Chordata > Actinopteri > Batrachoidiformes > Batrachoididae > Thalassophryne > Thalassophryne amazonica. The sequence goes on from NW_022986283.1 coordinate 100,812, forward strand.
GAAAACAGGTGAAGATCTGTGAGCAGCAATATGGTTTCATGCCGAGAAAGAGCACTACAGATGCAATGTTTGCTCTGAGAATACTGTTGGAAAAGTACAGACAAGGACAGAAAGAGTTACATTGTGTGTTTGTGGACTTAGAAAAAGCTTATAATAGGGTGCCAACAGAAGAGTTGTGGCATTGTATGAGGAAGTCTGGAGTGGCAGAGAAGTATGTTAGGGTAGTGCAGGACATGTACAAGAATAGTGTGACAGCGGTGAGATGCGCAGTTGGAATGACAGACTCATTCAAGGTGAAGGTGGGATTACACCAAGGATCAGCTCTGAGTCCTTTCTTGTTTGCAGTGGTGATGGACAGGTTGACAGATGAGATCAGACAGGAGTCCCCATGGACTATGATGTTTGCAGATGACGTGATCTGTAGTGAGAGTAGAGAGCAAGTTGAGTCTAGTCTGGAGAAGTGGAGATATGCTTTGGAGAGAAGGGGAATGAAAGTCAGTAGAAGAAAGACTGAGTACATGTGTGTGAATGAGAGGGAGCCCAGTGGAATAGTGCAGTTACAAGGAGTAGAAGTGGTGAAAGTAGATGAGTTTAAATATTTGGGGTCAACTGTTCAAAGTAATGGAGAGTGTGGTAGAGAGGTGAAGAAGAGAGTGCAGGCAGGGTGGAGTGGGTGGAGAAAGGTGGCAGGAGTGATTTGTGACCGAAGAGTATCAGCAAGAGTGAAGGGGAAAGTTTACAAAACAGTAGTGAGACCAGCTATGTTGTATGGTTTAGAGACAGTGGCACTAACAAAAAGACAGGAGGCACAGCTGGAGGTGGCAGAGCTGAAGATGTTGAGATTCTCTTTGGGAGTGACAAGAATGGACAAGATTAGGAATGAACATATCAGAGGGACAGCTCAGGTGGGACGGTTTGGAGACAAAGTCAGAGAGGCGAGATTGAGATGGTTTGGACATGTGCAGAGGAGGGACCCAGGGTATATAGGGAGAAGGATGCTGAGGATGGAGCCACCAGGCAGGAGGAGAAGAGGGTGACCAAAGAGGAGGTTCATGGATGTGCTGAGAGCGGACATGCAGGTGGTTGGTGTGACAGAGGAAGATACAGAGGACAGGGTGAGATGGAAACGATTGATCTGCTGTGGCGACCCCTAACGGGAACAGCCGAAAGACAAAGAAGAAAGAAGCAGTATTTAAACATTTAAATAAAAAGAGGAGTGCAGAGCCATCATGAAATACGCCTACTCCATCACTGCGCATAAGCGTGAGCGCCCCCGCCGGTTTAGTGATATTTGACTTAGAAAACATGCCATGGCACAGGACATCGTACTCCAAAACTGGTGCTGTAGTTAAGGAAATTGGTCAGGTTCTTGTGGGAGGATGCTGGAGACTCCTGTAGAACTGCAGGGTCTATGGACAAGACACAATCAACATTGTCTCAGTCCAGCTACCTGTAAATGGGTACCGGTTGAGGAAGTAACCTACATCAGTCTAGCATCCCTCCAGGTGGAATCGTAGACTTGGCACCACGGAATCTGGAGAAAGCCTCGGCACCAGTGGGCGTCAGAGCCTATAAAGGACTTACTTATTTCTTCTTTTTATTAAAAAGGATTTTATTAAAATAGAAAGCCTCAAAGTTTAGCTACAATTTGCCAGAAGGTACATCTGAGATGCAAGCCTAGATTTAATGTTTTGATGAAAGAAAATCCTCCTCTATACCTCTTCATCATGAAGCTGTATAACAGGATACAAAATGCAAAACATGCACTATGCACAATTTCTCCAATCACAGCCACAGAAGCCTGTAACCTCTTCTGGGTTGTCTGGGTGTCTTGGTGTCTTTCCTCACTCTTCTCCTTCTTGCACATTCTCTCAGTGTTTGAGAACTGTTTACTCCACACAGATTTACTAGAGTGCCATACTGTTTGTATTTCTTCATAACTGATGTAAATAAATTTCAAGACATATTCCGTGACTTGGAAATGTTCATGTATCCATCACCTGACTTGTCTGAAGAAAACTTGCAATTAAACTGATTATTTACAGGTATTATACCAAAGAGGCAGATTACTTACAGTATGCAACCTATCATCTTGGCTTTTATATTTTTAATTAATTGGTATCAAGTTGTAAAGATTTACGTTCTGTTTGAGTCTAAGGAAGATAATTTTAGAAATTTTTATATTGATAAGCCTAATTTACCTTTTATATTTGAAATGCCATAAACAAATAAAAATGTGTGAAATACCAAGGGGCTGAATACTTTTGCAAGCCACTGTAAACGCTTCATGCTTTGCAAAATATCTAAAGGTATTTTAGCATATACAGTGGCCAGGAGAGGTATTTTACTGCAGTGTGGCAAAACACTGCAGTAATAGTCTTTTCTGGTTTACCGCAGTCTAGCATTAAGGGTTTCCAGTTGGTTCAAAGTGCTGCAGCCAGACGTTTGACACGAAGCAGAAAGTTCGACCACATTACACCCATTTTGGCGTCTCTTTCCTCTGGGGGTTGGTAAGGTTAGACCTTACCTGTGTGAAGTGCCTTGAGGCAACTCTGTTGTGATTTGGCGCTTTATAAAGGAAAATAAATTGAACTGAATTGAAATTAACAATCAAAGAAATACTGCATTCATTAAAGTATTTTCATACACAAGTGACACGGTTGGTTCTCTCTTGTCTGCTGAAAGAGAGCTTGGAATTTGGTCTGATTTTTACTCATCAATGCACAATAATTTAAGATTTCTACCTCTGCCAATGAAGTTGGAGGAGATTGTTTTTGCCCCTGTTTGTTTGTGAACAGCCTGGAGCCCACAGTTTTTCATATATCTTTATGAAAGTTTTAGTGAACATTCATATCCTGATAGGCAAGAACTGATTCAATTTTCAAGATCATAGGTCAAAGGGAAAATCCAGGAAACATCCTTGAAAATTGGGAAAATCCCTATCTTTAACACTGAATGAATTTTCAAAAAATTATAACTCTGTTAGAAAAGATCCAATTTCTTTGATATTTGAAAGCATTATGTAGGTTGATTTCTTTTATCAATTTACAAAGTTTGATCCAGATTACAGATTTTGTGGCCATTTAAATTTAACATTGAAAACCACATTTAATGTATATTTTACATTATATCTTAATCAAATATGCCCCAATCACTCTGATATTTGAAAGTTAGGTGCAGAGTGGCACTCACTATCGCCCGACAAAGTTTAATTTGGACCTGATCCAGATTGTGGATTTTGTGGACATTTGAATTTAATATTGAAAAGCCCATTTGATGTACATTCTGCATTGTATCTCAGTCAAAAGTGTCTCAAGCACTCTCATTTGTGACAATGACGTGCAAACTGGCACTCTCAATGAATAGACTAAGGGCCCCTTCACACATAGTATGAATTTGGTCAAAGTGCAGATGAAGCAAGGATCATATGCAAAACGTGTCAATTTGGAACTGCCACGAACGCCTGGTACACCTGTTGCTACAACGATTTGTGCACACCAGCAGCTGAAAGACAGAGTGTGCACTGTGTTAGCCTATCAACCCCTCTCGAGCAGGTGTTGGCCAAATTCCAGGTGACACACACAAGCATCTAACACTGCTCCCATGGCACTTAGAAAATGTGTGGTCATTCTCACTGTCATCACAAAAACAGTCAGCAGACAATCACTGTAGAGTTGGATGTGAAATTTGTCTAAGTGCCCCACGACTGTGGAGTTGCAAAAGGCCACACACAGGTGGTACATGTGTCTTGCACGTGTACGCATATGTCACCCCCCCCCCCCCCCCCACTACCCCAACACATCTGGCTTGCCGGGAGGTGGGGGGGGAGCACACGTACATAAAATATGCTTATATGTATCCACAGATCTGATCACATGGGGGCCAGACAACCAGGTCTGATCGCACACAGCACTGGGAGGGGCCTGTCAGCTGATCACAGCACAGTGACAGCTGGATGACAGGTCAGTGCACACATTAAAAATACAGAAACCACCACCAGGACAGTTATATAAATAATTACAACAATACCTACAGCCGCAATTACATAACAAATAATGGAAAAGTGACACGTTAGTCTGGGCACTGAATGACAGAGCGGGCATGCCTACTCACAGCCGTGGCTGTAAAGATCTCTGCTCCTGGACGTCCCAGCTTGAGAACACATTCTGTGTTTGGAAGGACGTGAACCACTGAACTCTACACTACGCGGAATGGGCTCGATTGATCACTGTACCTTGATTGGCCGCTGAGGTGTGAAGGCGGCGGCAGTACAGAAAACGGCATCTTGTGTCCCCCAGAACTTCGAATGCCGATATAAAAAAGACGCTCGTCGCACATGCACAATCTAGATTAATAATCGCTGATTTAGCTTTGTTTGATTTGATTTAGCTTTGCTTTCACCACAAAATGCCATCTTGCGCTGCAATTAATTGCATGAATTGTGATACTAGTGAAAATCGTGGGAGAGGACTTACATTTCACAGGTATGTCCCTGCCATACGCTTTCATGTTTGTTTGTTAATCAAACTGTCCCATGATGCTGATGACTACACTCTAAGAAATAAAATGTTGAATTTAATTGATAAAGGTAATGTAACTTTTTCCACATAACTTTGATATACCTTTTTCCACATAACTTTGTCAATTAAGTGCAACACAATATTGGGATTTAAGTAATAATGTTTCATTTGATTTAATTAATGTCAATGACAATGTTGTTTTGTACTTAACAATGTTATGTGGAAAAAGTTACCTTAACTTTATCAATTAAATTCAACATTTTATGCCTAACTGTATGTTTCATTTCTAAGAGTGTATGTCATGACTTGTCCCATCAGTAATTCATCCCATTTCGTTGAAACATTGGATCGAGACAGTAGATACAAAGTACATCTATATGTCAATATTGTTTTCTAATGTTAATATTTAAATGTAAGAAGCAGGTGGTGGCATAATCAGTCTAGATCTTGTTTGATTGTTCACCGACTCTCACTCAGTGACTTGCAGAGTCAAAGATAAAGCAGTCTAAAGGTACAGACCAGTATGTTTTTTCTTGTATTAAAAAAATAAATGAAAATGTTGAATGTAAATATGAAACATCCCAATAATTCAAAGGCAACCATGTTCTCTGATTGCTCAATGTGTCGGATTGGACTACATGTAATCTAATGCATGATGGAGTGAGTTGGAATGGAGAGGATGATACTGTTATCGTGAACTACTTAGATCCAAGTTTCTTTTAGACTTCCAGATAGCAAATTGTTGCGAGACAGCAAAGTACCAGTGCTACCAGAGTACCAGAGCTTCAATACATGACACACATTGCAATTTGTATCTCGTGCCCCGGTAACTTGATCAAAACTAACTTCAGGATTATATTATGCCCCTTATTGGCCCTTATTCTCCTTCAGATTTCCACGCTACAGTGCACATCTTCTCAAGCAGTGGGTCCTCAACATTGCGGCGAGATAGGTGGATTCCCACAGCCAGATCCCATTTCTGTTCCAAACATTTCACCAACGAGAGCTTTGACAGGACTGGCCAGACTGTTAGATTATGACAGCATGCAGTTCCAACAATATTCAACTTTCCTGATCATCTTCAGAAGGTATGTTGATTTGCATGTAACTTTGATTCTATAACAAATACCTTGTGACCGCTGAAGGTAAATTGTTACATTGTGATATCGAGGCAGGGAAAACAATAAACTGGAGGGAAATGTTAAAATTTGGGACTAATGCAATTAAATTGTTTTAATGGCAATTTTTTAAGTGGGCGCTATTAAACCAAAACAAATGTATGAAGTGGATGAAGATAAATCAACATGTACTGAGCCTTGATGTTTATTTAAAGTGTATTTTCTCTTCTTTTAATGACTGCAATGCTAACCTGTAGCTTTTAACACATGGGAGAGTACTAATAGAATAGAATAGAATGCCTTTTATTGTCATTATACAATGTACAACAAGATTAAAAGCCAACTCCAAAATCAGTGCAGGCAAGTAAGAAGAAAATCAGCAATATCAAAAAATATATATACAGTGTAAACATTAGAAGGTAAGGTGCACGGTCCTGGATGTGAACCACTGAACTCTACACTACACTGGTACATTTTAGAATAATTATGTTATTATATACATTGTCAATGGAAGTTCATCCAGATAAGATAGAATCAAGACTGTGTTACAGGTTTGTGGCACATACATTGAAATGTATATTTTTATCCATGATATGTGATGTTGATGATGGAAAAAAATTTACTCTAGTGTATGTGTTTTATGTGAAAGGATTTTTAGTGCATCTGGGCTCAATTATATTACGAGGCTCAAGACTTTTTTCTCTTAAACTGTTGTGAAAAGTGTGATGACACAGACCCACAACAGGGGGCGTAAATGAACGGACAATGGAAATGCCAAAAGGTAACAATTTAATGTTGTGAAAAGTGCACAACGGTATACAGATACGGTTTTGAACAACAGTCAATTACACAGTCGGTGTCGTGTGGGCAGGCTCGAGGATAGGAGACGCCTGTCCAGAGAAGAGTTGGGACCCACACGACCCCTGCCAGCGGAGACCCGAGAGCCACCAGCGCCGCCAAGTCCTGAGTCTCCAGGTGGCCACCGCCTTCAGCTGTCGGACCGGGTACTGCTGGCAGAAAGCAAAAATAGATCAAGTGGGTGTGTGCACACCCAGCAGAACAATCAGCAACTCAGTTCAGTTCCTTTTGTGGGAGAATCTCCATCTCCGACACGGGAACAATATACATGCAGCGCCTGAGTGACTACTTATCCGAGGAGCGAAGAGCGTCGTCTCCTCCACAAACCCAGCCTCCAGCTGCGAAGTGGTCAACAGGTACACCTGCAGAATATTCAGAACAATTGTATGGCAACAAAAACGGCTGAGAGTTTAACCAGTTGCTAAGACGATTTCTCAGCAGAGATGTGGTGTCTCCTCCATGCTTTTATGGTGATGATGATTGATGAGTGGTGACAGCTGTCAGCTCCGGGCTCCTGGAGCTCCCCTGCGGTGACTGCGCCTTCTAGTGCCTGAAGCCCGCCTTCAGGCAGGGCGCCCTCTGGTGTTGGGCCAGCAGTACCTCCTCTTCGGGCGGCCCACACAACAGGACCCCCCCCCAACGCCCCCCTGGCGCCCGACCAGGCTTATCGGGGTGTTGTCGGTAGAAGTCGGCCAGGAGGGCCGGGTCCAGGATGTAGCTCCGCTTCACCCAGGAGCGTTCTTCGGGTCCGTAACCCTCCCAGTCCACCAAATACTGGAATCCCCGGCCCCGCTGACGAACATCCAGGAGCCTGCGGACGGTCCATGCAGGCTCGCCGTCGATGATACGGGCAGGAGGCGGCGCTGGTCCGGGGGTGCAGTGGGTAGAGGCGAGATATGGCTTGATCTTGGAAACGTGGAATACCGGATGAATCCGCAGTGAAGCTGGCAGTCGCAGCCTCACTGCGGCCAGCCTGAGGACTTTGATGATTTGAAACAGTCCGATGAACCTGTCCTTAAGTTTTTGAGAGTCCACGTGCAGAGGGATGTCCTTAGTTGATAGCCACACCTCCTGCCCGGGCTGGTACGCAGGAGCCGGGACACGCCAGCGGTCTGCATGGCCCTTCGCCCTCATCGGGGCTTTCAGAAGGGCAGAGCGGGCTGCGCGCCACACCCGACGGCACCTTCTGAGGTGGGCCTGGACCGAGGGGACCTCGACCTCTCCCTCCGTGGCTGGGAACAATTGGAACTGATACCCCAAACATACCTCGAAGGGGGAGAGGCCGGTTGCCGATCCAGGCCAGATGTTGACTCCAAGCCGTTTGGTGCGCGGAGGTTACACACCGCAGGGCCTGCTCCAGATCTTGATTAGCCCACTCTGCCTGTCCATTAGTTTGAGGGTGGTACCCGGATGAGAGACTCACGGTGGCCCCCAGTTCCCTACAGAAACTCCTCCAGACTTGCGAGGAGAACTGGGGACCATGGTCTGAGACGATGTTCGTGGGGATACCATGCAGACGCACAACGTGGTGGACCAGGAGGTCTGCAGTCTCCTTGGAGAACCGGTCCACTATCGTCAGGATGGTGGTCATACCCTGGGACGCAGGGAGGCCCGTGACGAAGTCCAGGCCTATGTGGGACCAGGGGCGACGAGGCACCGGCAGCGGCTGGAGGAGTCCTTGGGCCTTCCTGTGTTCTGCCTTGCCCCTGGCACAGGTGGTGCAGGCCTGGATGTTCTCCCGGACGTCGGTTTCCATCGACGCCCACCAGAAGCACTGCTGGACCACTGCCACGGTTTGTCGCACCCCCGGGTGGCAGCTTAGAACCGTTTCAGAAGTCCAAGACTGCAGCTCTGGCTTCTGGTGGGACGTATAGTCTGTTCTTGGGTCCACCTCCGGGGTCCGGGTGTTGTGTCAGGGCCTCCCGGACGGTCTTCTCCACGTCCCAGGTGAGGGTTGCGACGACAGTGGACTCGGGGATTATGGTATACGGTGGATCCGACAGCTCTGGCTTGACCTCCTCTTCATGCACCCGGGACAGTGCATCGGACCGTTGGTTCTTGGTCCCGGGGCGATATGTAATTTGGAAGTCATACCGACCGAAGAACAGTGACCAACGGGCTTGCCTGGGGTTCAGATGCTTGGCGGTCCGAATGTACTCCAGGTTCTGATGGTCAGTGAAAACCGTGAAAGGCACCGTAGCTCCCTCCAAAAGGTGTCTCCACTCCTCAAGGGCCTCTTTCACCGCCAGAAGTTCCTGATTGCCGACGTCATAGTTCCTTTCAGCCGGGGTCAACCTGTGGGAAAAATAGGCACAGGGATGGAGGACCTTATCGGACTCCCTGCTCTGGGACAGCACGGCTCCTATCCCAGAGTCAGAGGCATCCACTTCAACTATGAACTGGCGGTTAGGATCGGGCTGCACCAGAACTGGTGCAGTCGAGAACTGGCGTTTCAGCTCCCTAAACGCGGCTTCGCACCGATCCGACCACGTGAAGGGAACTTTAGTGGAGGTCAGGGCTGTCAGAGGGCTAACAACCTGACTGTAGCCCTTTATGAACCTTCGGTAGGAATTTGCAAAGCTGAGGAACTGTTGCAGTTTCCTACGGCTTGTTGGATGGGGCCAATCTCTCACCGCCGCAACCTTGGCCGGATCAGGGGTGACGGAGTTGGAGGAGATAATGAACCCCAGGAAAGACAAAGAAGTGCGGTGGAACTCACACTTCTCACCCTTCACAAACAGCCGGTTCTCCAACAACCGCTGCAGGACCTGACGTACATGCTTGACATGGGTCTCAGGATCCGGGGAGAAGATGAGAATATCGTCAAGGTATATGAAGACGAACCGATGCAGGAAGTCCCGCAAGACATCATTAACCAAAGCTTGGAACGTTGCGGGCGCATTGGTGAGGCCTAACGGCATGACCAGGTACTCAAAATGACCTAATGGGGTGTTAAATGCCGTCTTCCACTCATCTCCCTTCCGGATCCGAACCAGGTGATATGCATTCCTAAGATCCAGTTTCGTGAGGATTTGGGCTCCATGCAAGGGCGTGAACACTGAATCTAACAGAGGTAACGGGTATCGGTTGCGAACCGTGATCTCGTTCAGCCCTCTGTAGTCAATGCATGGACGGAGTCCGCCGTCCTTCTTGCCCACAAAAAAGAAACCAGCACCCATTGGGGAGGTGGAGTTCTGGATCAACCCGGCAGCTAGGGAGTCCCGGATGTAGGTCTCCATTGATTTGCATTCCGGCCGTGAGAGGTTGTACAGCCTGCTGGACGGGTACTCAGTGCCCGGTATCAAATCAATGGCACAATCGTACGGACGGTGCGGGGGCAGCATGAGCGCCAGATCCTTGCTGAAAACGTCAGCGAGGTCATGGTACTCGGCTGGCACCACCGCGAGATTGGGGGGGACTAGAACCTCCTCCTTAGCTGTCACACAGGGTGGAACCGAGGATCCTAAACACTCCCGGTGGCAGGTTTCGCTCCACTGCGTCACAACCCCAGACGGCCAATCAATCCGGGGATTGTGCTTTAACATCCATGGAAAGCCCAAAATCACTCGGGAGGTAGAAGGTGTCACATAAAACACAATCTCCTCCCTGTGATTCCCAGACACCACCAATGTCACTGGCTGTGTCTGGTGCATGATTAATGGGAGCAGGGTGCCATCTAGTGCCCGTACATTCAATGGTGACGGTAAGGCCACTAGAGGGAGCCCAACCTCCTAGCCCATCTGCTGTCCAGCAGATTCCCCTCTGACCCCGTGTCCACCAGTGCTGGGGTGTGAAGGGTTAGATCCCCACTCAGGATCATCACTGGGATGCGTGCAGATTTATGGGGTTTCCCCGCGTGAGTATTGTGGCCCACCCTTAGCCCAGTCTCTAAGGGCGGGCGTTGTAGTTTAACCGCTTGGGGCAATTCTTCTGAATGTACTTGCTCGAGCCACAGAAAAAGCATTCCACGCGGGCCAGCCTCCGTTGTCTGTTTTCTGATTTCACTTTAGCCCTGCTTGTGTCCATAGCTTCGTCAGCAGGGGGAGCTGTCACCACACGGAGCTCTCTGGCAGTGGAGCGTGGGGACAGCAGCACCCTTTCGGACCCGGAAGGAAGAGGGACGACTCGTGCCCGGCCACGCCCTTCGCCCTGCTCCTGACGATGTTCTTCTAATCGGTTGTCTAACCGTATAACCAGGTCGATAAGCCCGTCAAAATCCCGTGGCTCGTCCTTAGCCAGCAGATGCTCCTTCAAGACCGGAGACAGTCCGTTTACGAAGGCGGCGCAGAGTGCAACATTGTTCCAGCCGGACCTCGCTGCCGCGATGCGGAAGTCAACTGCATATTCGGCTGCACTCCGACGCCCCTGTCTCATCGACAGTAGCACCATCGAAGCGGTCTCGCCTCTGTTGGGGTGGTCAAACACTTGTTTGAACTCCCGCACAAACCCAATATATGTTGTTAGGAGCCGAGAATTCTGCTCCCAGAGCGCCGTAGCTCAGGCGCGTGCCTCTCCTCGAAGCAGATTTATTACATAAGCCACCCCTGGCTGGCGTTAGACGCGTACATGATAGGACGCTGTGCAAAGACGAGCGAACACTGCATCAAGAAGTCAGCGCACGTCTCGACACAACCTCCGTATGGCTCCGGAGGGCTTATGTATGCTTCAGGGGACGGGGGGGCTCGTTGAACGACCACTGGAATATCTGTATGTGGCACTCGGTCAGCAGGAGGAGGTGCCGCAGCAGCCCTGCGCGTGCGCTTCCACCTGAGCAGTGAGAGCCTCCATCCTCCGATTGAGTATAACGTTCTGCTCGGTTACCAAATCCAACCGAGCAGTGAAGGCAGTTAGGATTTGCTGCAGCTCACCTAATACGCCTCCTGCTGGCCCCTGTGCACGCTTTGTTTCCATTGGAGGTTCACTCGATGGTTGACGCCTCTCGGGATCCATGACGTTGGCCGAGAAATCCTGTTGTGAAAAGTGTGATGACACGGACCCACAACAGGGGGCATAAATGAACGGACAATGGAAATGCCAAAAGATAACAATTTAATGTTGTGAAAAGTGCACAACGATATACAGATACGGTTTTGAACAACAGTCAATTACACAGTCGGTGTCGTGTGGGCAGGCTCGAGGATAGGAGACGCCTGTCCAGAGAAGAGTCGGGACCCACACGATTTCCCCTGCCAGCGGAGACCCAAGAGCCACCAGAGCCGCCAAGTCCTGAGTCTCCAGGTGGCCACCGCCTTCAGCTGTCGGACCGGGTACTGCTGGCAGAAAGCAAAAACAGATCAAGTGGGTGTGTGCACACCCAGCAGAACAATCAGCAACTCAGTTCAGTTCCTTTTGTGGGAGAATCTCCACCACACGGGAACAATATACATGCAGCGCCTGAGTGACTACTTATCCGAGGAGTGAAGAGCGTCGTCTCCTCCACAAACCCAGCCTCCAGCTGCGAAGTGGTCAACAGGTACGCCTGCAGAATATTCAGAACAATTGTATGGCAACAAAAACGGCTGAGAGTTTTACCAGTTGGTAAGACGATTTCTCGGCAGAGATGTGGTGTCCTCCTCCAGGCTTTTATGGTGATGATGATTGATGAGTGGTGACAGCTCCGGGCTCCTGGAGCTCCCCTGCGGCGACTGCACCCTCTAGTGCCTGAAGCCCGCCTTCAGGCAGGGCGCCCTCTGGTGTTGGGCCAGCAGTACCTCCTCTTCGGGTGGCCCACGCAACATAAACATAATTTTATTTCTATCTAATTTTATATTTCAGAGCTCCAAGTGCCAGAAACCCCCAAAAGTCAGGTCACCAGTCAGCCAAGAGCCAGATGTTTCACCGTCAAGCTCCACGGACCCTAACCCACCGATGCCAGACCCACCAACGCCTGACCACCCCGATGCCTACATAGATCACAGCTATGCCATCACAGACTCTCCACGAAAATTGAAGCGGAGACTGGATGAAGCAGTAGGCTTCATTATAATTTTAATTTATTGAGCAAATGATAATCTTGTAAAGTTTGTGGATTTCGAAATCGATTATGATGGAACAAAGAAATAAATTATAAAATAACCCTTTGCTCTGGCACTGCGGATGTAACATGTTTTTGGTCACTGTGTGGCTCTGATTTACACTCCAACATCATAGGAGGCGATATTGCGCCACGGGGAAAAATGGGGAAGAAGAAGAAGCGGGGGAAAATGGTCTGTAGTGGCCACTGAACTCTTCACTACATATAATACATATATTATACAGTAAAACATATAATATATATAATGTAATAGTAATATAATATATAATATATATAATATTATAATTATATATGTAATATGATATAATATAATAATAATACATATGTTATATAATACATATAATACATGTAATATATACATTTTGAAATTTTCTGCCACTAACTTGGTCTGGCTTTGAAAATGTCAACTTCTATAGAGCATTATCAAATAATATTACTATACTATTTTTTATATTGGATCCAAATAAGATGCTGCTCCATCTGATGATGAAAGTGAGTACACACTCTGTACATACATAAAAAGGTATTAAGTTAATCAGATGCTGTAAAGTTTTGAAATGTAACTGTAAACAACTCATTTAAAATTGGCCATTGCGCTAGTTGTATTTTGTTGTTTCAGACACTAAAGCTGTCACAATGTTAATTTTCAGTTTGATAGAGTGTACATAGTGTGAATGGATTGACTGCTTTACATCACCTGTGATTGTGATTTGTTGCAGTGTTCCTACTTCTGCAAAACTATAATACATTCTAATATTTACTTTAATTGATTGGCCAATTATTTGTGTGCCTTTCTGCGTGTGTGCACGACATTAAAAAGTATTTGTGCATTTGATTGTGGTTCATGTGCACCGTTTGGGGGTATTCTGAGTGTGTGTGTGTGTGTGTGTGTGTGTGTGTGTGTGTGTGTGTGTGTGTGTGTGTGTGTGTGTGTGTGTGTGTGTGTGTGTGTGTCTTGTGTCAAATGAAGACTGTGTGTGTCAAATGAACATTATGTGTGTGTGTGTGTGTGTGTGTGTGTGTGTGTCTTGTGTCAAATGAAGACTGTGTGTGTCAAATGAACATTATGTGTGTGTGGGGGGGGGGGCTTTGTGCGTGTTCACAAGCGTATAATATGATACGCTGATAATATGAAAGTATTCAAATAGTGTTGCATCAGTTCGATCAGCTGTTCTGAGCACACAGAGGTGCTGTGGGCTACGTGATCATGTTCTTCAGCTGATTCATTCTAGATCCACGCACTCAGTTTTTGGATGTGTACAGGAGAGCCGTGTTGCACAGATTTGCATACAGTAACGCCGCGTTGCGTAGACCTGCTTAAAACTGCGTATTTTCTGTGTCCAGTGCTCTATGCCGAAAAAATTAAACGTTTTATTTATTCCATCCGACGCGCATAGCCCTCAACATACTGCTGTGTAGTGAGCAAAAACTCGGCGTAGAGCTGCTAAAAGTGGGCTAGAGCTGCTCAACTCAGCGTAGACGGTATGCCACAATAGGCAGCTCTACATCTGCACCATTGTGAAAGGGGCTTTACAATACACATGTATGATCCTCCATTTCACAAAACTGAGAATTCTCAAACTAGTTAGCCTGCACTTGCAACCAGTTCACAGTATATAGGGGAGAAACCACTGTTTCCTCTTCTTTACTGCTCTGCCTGCCAGCTGCATTGCAAAATCCAAAAGGCAGAGGAAGGATGCCCCTGTTGGACCACAGTATCAACATGGCAGTGCAACATGGCGGCCTCCATTGGGGGGGCTCCCACATAGATCTGAAGGGCTCATTCTAAGCTCATGAACACGCACAGCTTTTGTTGTTGCAGGTAATTATACACTAATGAACATATGCTTATGAATGCAATAGATGCCCATAAATCCTACACACTGTAGCTTTTAGTACACGTACGTCAGATTTTGACAGGATTAATACAGCACAAATGCATTGTCTATTGTCAATCAATGGTAAAAATGTTTCAGTGATCTTAAAACATTTAAGATCAGATTTTAGTGTCCTCAAAATTCAAATCAAAGCTTTTTCTGATATAAATTTTACATGCACAGTGATTCAGATGAAATTAATTGTAAAAGCTGTGGAGAGATAATGGTCAGGTTTTTCAGTGTGTTTATGGTTGAGGCATGGCATGCTACAATTTTGGAATATGACTCTAAAGTACAACCCCAATTCCAATGAAGTTGGGATGTTGTGTGAAATGTAAATAAAACAGAATACAATGATGTGCAAATCCTCTTCAACCTATTTTCAGTTGATAGATGTTTTTGTTTTTGTGCAAATATTTACTCATTTTGAAATGGATGCCTGCAACACGTTTCAAAAAAGCTGGGACGGGGCAACAAAAGACTGGGAAAGTTGAACGATGCTCAAAGAACACCTATTTGGAACATTTCACAGGTGAACAGGTTAATTGGAAACAGGTGAGTGTCATGATTAGGTATAAAAGGAGCATCCCCAAAAGGCTCAGCCGTTCACAAGCAAAGATGGGGCGAGAATCACCACATGTGAACTTCTGCGTGAAAAAATAATCCAACACTTTAAGAACAATGTTTCTCAGCGTTTAATTGCAAGGAATTTAGGGATTCCGTCATCTACCATCATCCATAACATAATCAGAAGATTCAGAGAATCTGGAGAACTTTCTACACGTAAGCAGCAAGGCCGAAAATGAACTTTTAATGTCCGTGACTGTTGGGTATTTTCTCCTCCAAACATTCTTAAAACCTTTGATAAGACAAACAGAGTCAAGAAACACCAGTGAGACAGAAAGTCAAATTAATCACGCGCGGAGTGCAGTCAGGCTGTACACCAAGGCTACACTAAAGTCTGGCCTGTGCTCCCGCTCTTTTTATTAGAGATGCCCTCATTACATCATAAAACTTGTCCTAAAGGGGGGGGGGACAACGCGAGACAAGTTTCTTCCCGTAACATAAACACATACGTCAATAAGTGCAGCTGTAAGGAAAAACAGTTTCTTTCTTTTACTCTTATCGTCGAAGGTCAGCACATCTCGTTCGTCTGTTGCAGTTATCAGCTGTTGTGCATCTGCCTGGAGTGTCCTGGTCTCCACACTAAGCATCACATCACAACAGTCAAAACAACCTTCAGGTCTATTACTCCCAGTTCATGACTGACCCCGTCATGCTTCACTCCCAGTCGTTAGCGGCTACGAAAACAAGTTGTATAATAATAATAATAAGTACATCCAGCTCTTCATTCCCAGTTCAGATTGACCCCAGCATGCTAAAACAAGGTTGAATAACATGTACATTCTCAGGGTTAGTGCAAACAGCACAACACCGTTCTCATGAGAAAGAAGACAAAGGTCCAAATGTTTAACAGTGATAACATATATATATATATATATAAAATCCTTAACAGTGACATTCGATCCCTCAGGCGGCACTGCATTAAAAACTGGCATCATTGGGCTCTTACTGCGTGGGCTCAGGAACACTTCAGAAAACCATTGTCAGTTAGCACACTTCATCACTACATTTACAAGTACAAGCATGCTGCCATCCAAGCAACGTCTTTTTCAGGTACGTCCCTGCTTATTCCAGCAAGACAATGCCAAGCCACATTCTGCACGTGTTACAACAACGTGGCTTCGTAGTAAAAGAGTGTGTGTACTGGACTGGCCTGCCTGCAGTCCAGACCTGTCGCCCATTGAAAATATGTGGCGCATTATGAAGTGCAAAATACGACAACGGAGACCCCGGACTGTTGAACTGAAGTCAAGCAACATCAAGCAAGAATGGGAAAGAATTCTGCCTACAAAGCTTCAACAGTTAGTGTCCTCAGTTCCCAAATGCTTATTGAGTGTTGTTAGAAGGAAAGGTGATGTAACACAGTGGTAAACATACCACTGTCCCAACTTTTTTGAAATGTGTTGCAGGCATCCATTTCAAAATGAGCAAATATTTGCACAAAAACAATAAAGTTTATCAGTTTGAACATTAAAGAAGAGGATTTGCAAATCATTGTATTCTGTCTTTATTTACATTTTACACAATATCCCAACTTCATTGGAATTGGGGTTGTAATTCACATAGCTTAATATTAATAATTTAAGGTAATATTTTGTCTTAAATTAGTGATTGTCCCTCGTATGCAAGAATCACAATGGGAAATGCAAGGAAGCTGTGCAGCTTTATGCACACCTGATCCCATTAGATAGATTTCAGAAGTTAAGCAAAGAAAGTCCTGATTTGTACTTGGCTGTGAGACCACTCAAGAACCCTGGGAGCTGCACACTGTCTGTGTAAAACTGAGTTGCCTCAGGAAGGGCATCTGGTGTAAAACCTGTGCCAAATCCCAATGCAGATCTCTGCCGGATCCTCTGTGATGACCCCGAGCAACTGGGACAGCTGAAAGACAAACACCACCCATGGGAAATCCATGAATCACAAAACTCACTCTGGCAATAACATGAGAACATGAAAGATGGAAAAGTGTGCTTGGGGTGAGACAAGTGCAGGGACGTTAAATGAAGAAAGCGATGAAGGAAACAATCTTCACTAAAATTTGGTCAACTCCTCCTTGACCCAAGGAGCTTCTCAGCATACAATATCATTATAAACCACATTTTCAATTTTAGTATCCACAATCAAATCACTGACATTCACTATCCATACCCACATACTGAAAAAAATAACACCAGATGAAGACTAGGCCTACTTACGAGGTCTGTCCAAAAAGTAATGGACATTTTTATTTTTTTCAAAAACTATATGGATTTGAATCATGTGCGCTTGCATCAGCCAAGCTTGAACCTTCGTGCGCATGCGTGAGTTTTTTCACGCCTGTCAGTTGCGTCATTTGCCTGTGGGCAGGCTTTGAGTGAGCACTGGTCCAGCCCCCTCCTCAGATTTTCATTGTCAGGGAAATGGCTGAGCGACTGCCGCTTTGCTCCATGAAACTTTTTTCAGAAACTGTGAGACAGCCATGTGGAAACCATTCGGAAAATTCAGATGGCTTTCGGTGAAGATTCTATCAGCGTCACACAGATTAAGGACCATTACAACCGGATTAAAGACGGCCCACACCGGCGGAGGGCGTGCCGCATTCCGAGCGGCCATCGACAGGCTGAAACGACCAGATCATTTCCAAAGTGAAGCCTGTGTTGATCTGGCACGTCGTGTGACTACCAGAGAAATCGCAGAAAATGTGGACATCAGCACTTTTGCGGCACATTCCACTGTTACAGGAGATTTTGTAATGAAAGACGTGCGGAGGAATTCACGCGTCGGGACGGAGCTGCTCATGGCGCACAACAAACACCTCCGTGTTGGAAACCATTCGGAAGATTCAGACGGCTTTCGGTGGCTTTTCAGTCGAGTGAGTATCCGAGAAATTGTGTAACAGCTGGGCATGCCACAACATGTCCTGTGAGACTTCCAACACGGAGGTGTTTGTTGTGCGCCATGAGCGGCTCCGTCCTGACGCGAGAATTCCTCCGCACGTCTTTCTTTCTTTCTTTCTTTACTACACGCACACATAGACACATGTTAACATGTAAATGTAAACGTATTAATGTCTGTGATCTCACCACACTGTGTCACGTAAGTATGCTAACGATCAGTGTTGGGGAAAGTAACTTTGGAAAGTTACTTCATTAGTTAATCTATACAGTTATATTTTACAGTTACTTCTTACATTTACTTCATTAGCAGCTGCGGACACCTTGTCAGTAGCTGCTGAATGTAATTAATAAAGTTACTCATAATCTAATTTGGTTATTTTTAAGATTTAGTACTCAGAAAAGTAACTATTAGTTACTTTGCTGATTAGTTACTTTTCTGATTGCTCAATCTTACGAGTAACCAAGTTAGATTACTCGTTACCTTATTAGTTACATTACTTATTAGTTGCAAGTTTTCTGCAGATTCTAATAAAGTAATTGCATAAAGCTGCTAATGAAGTAACTGCATAAAGCACCTGTATAAAGCAACTAAAAAAGTAACTTGTCAAAGTTACTTTCCACAACACTGCTAACGATTATATAAGGCTGTGTCCATCTCACTTAGCTGTGGCTCGAAATTATACATGAGTCTATGGGAATGAACCGCAGCAACTGCGATAGACTGTGTATCATACTCGGTCTCATCCTTGGTCTTGTACGCTGTGGCCTCGGCCTTGAGTTATTGATGGAAATCTGTACAATTTCTAATGTGTTTTCCTTGAAATTCACATTGTAAATGGCTTTTTTCTCAATAAAAATAAATTGTTTTGCATCTGAACTCTTCAGCAGAAACTAAATGGGAACATGACTGTGATCCAGCCATGCAGGTATCCAACCCACATGTTCTATCTTTTGTGCAGAGTTACTTTGTAATTCAGTTTCAGGAAACTGAATGGCAAATGAGAGAGTGGAGACATGACAGCCACTGCATGACAGGAAAGATCACAAGGGACGTCAGAGTATGAGCCAATATGAGATGAGACACATCAGCTGCCTCCATATATTTGTCTTTGACACAGAGACTAGATGGCAAACTGCAAAGCAAACAAATGTGCAAAACTATTTGACAAATTTAATTTTACACCAAGGTCAGCATTACAGTTGATGTGGAGAGTAAAACTCCAGTTTTCATTATTCAAATTGTAGCAGAATCCCCCTCAGATTTGGAAGTGTGTTGGTGCTGCATGTTGCTACATCTGCATCCTTACAGATCTATGTTGGGTCCCAAAAACAATCCAAGCAAACCTGTCTATTTGGGGGGGATGATGGTCTAGTGGTTAAGCGTTTGGGCTTGAAACCATAGGATCCTTGGTTCAAAACCCAGCCTGACTGGAAAATCACTAAGAGCCCTTGGGCAAGGTCCTTAATCCCCTCGTTGCTCCCAGTGTGTAGTGAGCGCCTTATATGGCACCACCCTGACATTGGGGTGGGGTAATGTGAGGCATTACTGTAAAGTGCTTTGAGCGTCTGATGCAGATGGAAAAGCGCCATAAAAATGCAGTCCATTTACCATTTATCTAGGCATGCAACCGAGATTGTACTGTAGATCCTTCAAGGCTCAACAGTGCTGTTTTATGGAAGTACAAATAACAAGGAAATGAATGAGAGACATTATAAAAAGGTCAAGTCTGAGAGCATGCACTGGTGTTCATCACCACATCCACTACAACATGAAGCCACCCCATGTTTTAGATGGCAACTCCCCGGGCAACCAACCAGTTCATTCCCACTTCTCTAAAATAATCTGCCACAGCCAGGTGATGTGGCGGTGTCACCTTGGCTTCTGCAGCCACTGGGGTCTTCAACACTCAGGAACCTGCGTGCTGGATCATGCACAGAGAAACATGCCGCATGGCCAAAATGTCAAAACTGATGCTCCCGCACAATGCAAGTCAGTGCCAGCCCTAACCCATTTGGTGCCCTAGGCAAAATTTTTAATAGCGGCCCCCACCCCCACCCACATTCCTCTTGACGATCAATGCATGTCAAAACCTCCACCAACTATTCCAACCCCAACGAAACAGTTTATTTTAGTAGGTCAGGTTAGGCGAACCTCACCCCAAAACGCCTTAGGAATTAGCAAATCATGGGTGAAGGCAAGTTAATGCTGCTAACTACCTGATACAATGCAATGGAAAAAATAATGCATCACACTATTGTGCCGAGCTGCAGGTACAGACCACCAACCTGAAGGTACATCGCCCCCTTTGACCCCAAACAAATATGAGATAAAAATGCTGAGGAAGTAGACTGTCAAGTGACAGCCCGAGTTTTGGTAATTTATTCTTTAACTCATGTGATTTGTCTCCAAATTATGTCAACATTACAGGGCATCATAGCAGTTTACTCCTGTGAGATCTGTAGATGTAGATTATCTTGAGTCTAGTAGTTTTTAGATGATTACGATTGAGATGGGACCCTTTTTGGCATTTTGTGCTGTTTTCATAGCTGCCATTACCAGTACAACTGCTGTCATGTTACATTTTCAAGCTGGTGACAAGAAACTACAAATAGGGACTGTTTGCGATTTGCTCCTTTGCTTACATTTGCTCACGCATCCAGTGCTCTTCAATGAAGTTTAACTCAGCCAGTGAGATTATTGCAACCGTGGAATAATGCACAATGCCTGCAGTGTGAGGTACTAAATGTAGAATACAAAAAGTAGCCTAGCATAAGATAAGATAGATCCCCACCTTATAGGACAGAGCGCTCATGTGGCAGCAATGTGATAACCCATTAAGTTCGGTACCACCTCAGATATTTTAAGCACGGGTGGTCATGGAGGGAATTAAAATCCTGATGCTGCTTACTGTCTTGCACTAACTGTAATGTAGATGCACATATCAGTGTTCCTTTCAGAAAGGTTATTTCTACTGGAGTGAAAGTAAAACTTCAAATGCCTTGCAATGCACTTCCCTGGCTGCACAGTTTAAATGCTCAACACGGCATATGGGACAATGTCGGCTGTTGAAAGCACTGTGGTAATTGGGGCCAATGGAATTTTTCCTGCATCATTAAAAAGGGATTGGCCTGTTAACTGCGTCCGTGGGAAGGGCTGTTAGTTAGCCCAACAAAGGTGCTCTGCAGCCCCCCCCCGAGATAAAGGGCATCGCAGGGCCTTGTCGAATCCACCTCTAATCCTTTCTGTGCCGTTGTACCGATACACTCTAAAGCCTTTGACCACTTCCTACTCTGATCTTTAAAGATATGGGTGACATAAACAAGTTTCTGATCTACAGGCTTGCAAATTCCCTCCTCATATTCTGTTGACAACTGGCACAGACAGAGCACAAAATCTAATACAGATTTCTTTAACTAGTTCCAAACAAATCGTCACAGCACTGTCATCACAATCAAATTTTAGCAATTAATTGGTTGACAACAGATAAACAAAAGGCATTCTCTAAAAGTACTGGATAAAACCTTTATAATTATGAACATTTTATTGCAGTACTTGTTTCTGGAATGATATTAAAAATATTGAGTTTGTGCTACAAATCTAACACAAATCAACTCTGTGTTTATCAGAGAATAAGACAAAGAAGAAGAAGTGCCTTTAGTGTTACTATTTGCTGTTTTGCACTTGTGAATATCACGCCGTCTGGCGGTCCGTGACTCACACGAGAGTTCTGGTGTCGCAGACCAAACGGTCTGCCCCTAAAAATTGGTCTGCCTTTTGCATCTGCGTATGTGTCATTTCGGAGCTCTGCCGCACGTCTAAAACAGAGTCTCTTCACCCAAAGCGATCAAATGAATTAATGGGATTATTTACCATCAGATGACAAGGGAAAACCTCTGAAATCATTCTAAAGTCAGTTTTAAGCAGAAACTCTGCGAAATTCTGTGACGCTTTGAAATGGCTGACGTGCAGTGAATGCAACAGCTAGCAGCTCATTTAGCTGCGGTGCTCTGATCCCTTCCACCGCCTTTTATGATGAAATAATGCTGAATTTATGTGGAAATGGTTGTTGTACAAAAGCTTCAGATATCTGTCGCTGAGATAGATGATGACTGGAGGCAGTTTGAAGCAGAAACGAGGTTTTAATCCATGAACCGTGGCTACTGACGCATGCGCAGATGTAAAAAGTGGGCCGATTTTTAAGGGGGACTGTTTGGTTGGCGACACCGGTTTAGGGCACAATGTAAACACACCTCATGAAGTATGGACAACAAGACAACATCGGGGCACATCAGAAGTTCATCACATGTGCTACACCTCCTCTAGTTAACCCTCTCAACTTGAGAGAATGTGTCACTATCATAATCACTCGTGAACTTGCTGAATCAGTGCCATCCACAACGTCAGTAGCCATTGTTTACATTGCTTTGAAAATCTGGAACTCTGCTGGTGCATTCTGGGAAGTGCAGGGGTATTATGGGAAATGTTAAATTGCCGAATACATAAAACAAAATTTGTTCTCTGCTTTTAACCCATCCTAATCACAGGTAGACCCAATCCAGCCACTAGGAGTACTGGCCATAGTCTGGCTCCCAGGGACCGAATGTAAAGACACTGCCTTGATCAGAAGCAGAGAAAGGAGCAGACTCTAATGAGCATGTTTTTCATAGTGTGAGGAAACCAGAGTGCCCAGAAGAAATGCAGGCATCATGCAAACTCCACACAGAAAGCAAGTGGACATGGGTGGGGTTGAACCCCACCCATGTCCACTTGCGTTGAGGCAATAGTGCTAACCACAGAGCCACTGTGCTACAAGAGGTTGTTAATATTCCAGTGTGCACTTTGTTTCTTGTGGTTAGTTCTGATACACATTGTTTTCCAGTGGCAGCAGAGTGACCAAACCTCTTGATGAAACAACCAACTCTCAAACTGTTAAATACTTTGTATCTTCATTGAAACTATTAACTTGGACTACTATATTTTCTGGAGTATAATTCGTACCTGGCAAAAAGTGCATCTTGAAGAGGAAAAAAATTGTAAATCAGGTGAACTGGTGTATAAATTGCACCTTTTTTCTGTATGTGGAACTGATTTTGTAACACAACATTTCCCTGAAGCAAGCTTAACAATGGACAGGAAATCAGTAGGGCATGTGCACACCACAGTCTGTGTTGTTACTTAATATAACAATTGTTTCAGTTCCAAAAATAAGCCAAACGGTGCGAGACGTCGCGCAGCGCTCTCAGGCGCCGTCGTCAGCCTGTTTCAAGCTGAAAACCTCCACATTTCAGGCTCTATTGATCCAGGATGTCGTGAGAGAACAGAAAAGTTTCAGAAGAAGTCGGTTTCAGCATTTTATCCGGATATTCCACTGTTAAAGGAGATTTTTTTTTAATGAAAGACGTGCGGGCGGATTGCAGCGTCGGCTCGCAGCCGCCGCGACGCTCCGCCACAGGAAAAACACCTCCGTTGGAAGCCTTAAGGACAAGTTGGAACATGTCCAGCTGTTAAACAATTTCTCATATACTCACTCCACTGAAAGCCATCAAAAGCCGCCTGGATTTTACAAATGGTTATCAACACGGAGGTGTTTTTCCTGTGCCGCTGCACCGCGCCGGCTGCGTCCCGACGCGCGGACCCGTCCGCACGTCTTTCATTAGACAAAGGAATTCCGACGAGGGGCTGGACGACTCCTCCCACAAGGAGTGCTCACAGGCGAATGACGTCACGCATGCGCACGAGGGTTCAAGCATGTCTGAAGTAAAAACATATGAATGAAATCCATATAGTTTTTGAAAAAATAAAAAGGACCTATACTTTGACAGCCCTCGTATTTCTGTTATTTTGAGCATTTTAGTTCAAACACCTGGAATAATATGGCTTGTAGTGTGATCAAATGTTGTAACGGATTGTCTACAATGTCCCTGCTGCATTATTCATGCTGAGTGAAATTCTCGTCTTATGTAATGTTGTATGCAAACCAGTGTTAGGACTTTTAGCAGCTATTAGTAGCTTGATCCATAAGATCCCATTAATGTACAATTACTGGGAAAATAAGTGCCTCATAACTTTTAATGCCAACACAAAACAAACCATTATGACAACCACTGCACAGTTCCTTAAAAATATGATTGAATAAACACCCAAACTGAGGTTAGCCTGTTAGTTTAACTTGTTCAGATTCAAAGACAGAGGAGTGTTCAGGCTTCTTTGGTCACACTGAACCACCCACACACCACCCCTTTGTCCATTTATGGATTCATTGTGACATAGGCAGAATAAGAGCTGCCACCACTGCCAACATGGTGATGCCCAGGTGGGCTTCATACTGGCTCTTTTGAGTCTCAAAAGAAACCCAAAGGGTGACGTCATGCAGGGTTTGTTCAGTATATATATACAGTCTTTGGGTGAGACAGACCACGAGTAGCTAAACTAAAATTGTATCCAAATGTCGTTTGTTGTCCAATCAGCTGCTCTCATTTTTTGTTCAGGGTCGCCACAGCAGATACAGCCAGATCCACATTGATATTTGGCACAAGTTTTATGCCGGATGCCCTTCCTGACGCAACTCCAGTGCAGCCTGGAAAAACACACACAGCCGCTGGTGTTCCAGAGTATCCAAGTACTCACCAGGTTCCACACTTCTTAGCTTCTGAGATCTGACGGGTTCAGGCTGACACAGAGCAGATCGGCTGCTAAAATTACATCCAAATCAATGGGACAAAAATAAATGCTACTGAAGCAG
This sequence comes from Thalassophryne amazonica, assembly GCF_902500255.1. Taxonomy (NCBI): domain Eukaryota; kingdom Metazoa; phylum Chordata; class Actinopteri; order Batrachoidiformes; family Batrachoididae; genus Thalassophryne; species Thalassophryne amazonica. The sequence goes on from NW_022986283.1 coordinate 125,462, forward strand.
TGTAGCGCCTGGGGTGAGGGTGGTGCAGCTTCACCCACTGTAACAATAAGATGTCTTGCCAGAGGGCATTGTGGGTGGAGTGTTTTTTTTTTTTTGGTAATAGCAAAGAGCTGGCAGTTGTGACAAAGCACTTGACAAGCTGAAAGAGACCCCCTAATTTCAGATTGACCTCATCTTGTTTTGTACTATCTGTTGCTGGTTATGGAGACATGTGTCTGGTGCTGGGCTGAATGTATGGGGGGGGGGCTGCAGATGGACTGACCGTTATGGATGCAGTCATATATTCCCAAGGGAGGAGGCAGAGGTTAAGGATCAAAACCCAGCCCTGTGTCTGGGGAGGTGCACAGATCCAAAATGAAGCATTACACTGGCTGGCCACATTAGGAGATTTGCACTGTTAATGCAGCGACAGGATTGAAAGCAGCGTTCAGCAGCGGGGATGGTGTGTTTTTAGAGAAAAGGGATATTGTGCATCTCTTGTGTCAGTCCGTTGCAATTTGCTGTACAATGTAGCAATGCAGATGGCGTGTGCTGCAAACTGCAACACACCGACGACTGCAGAGGGCTTTTAATTAAGGGATTTGTTCATTTTCTATTCAACTTGACAGAGATGAATGGGGGAGCATCGCCTGCCCAGCTCATGATCGGCTGTTCTCTGACTAGGAGGCTTCTGAGTGGAATTGTCAGACTAAAGCTGAATTTATGCATGAAAATTATTTTTAACACTTAAGTACCAGATTCTTTGTATTTAATTAATATGAAAAGAATTAGATGTGCCCTACATAAAGGACTAAAGAACTATATAGAGAAACAAAGAGCAGTCTTTGTTTAATATATTACTGCTACTTTTTTATTGCATCATTTAAGGTCTAAATTGTAAATTAAAGGGGTCATGCTGTAAACATTTTTCTGCAAATTAATATTGGCCACAGTATATAAGCAGAAACATGGATGTTCCCAAAAAAGCCTATCATGCCACATTAATTTTAATTAATTTAATTAATTTAATTATTCATGATCAGATGATGATCATGAACGCTGATCTGCTCTGTTTAAGCCTGATCCCGTCAGATCTCAGATGCTAAGCAGTGCGGGACCTGGTTAGTACTTGGATGGGAGACCTCTTTGGAACACCAGCGGCTGTGTGTGTTTCTCCAGGTAACACTGGAGTTGCGTCAGGAAGGGCATTCGGCGTAAAACCTGTGCCAAATATCAATGCGGATCTGGTTGTATCCGCTGTGGCAACCCTGAACACAAAACGTGAGCAGCCGAATGGACAACTAAAGATGATGATCATGAATAATTAAATTCCATCTATCCATTTTCTATACCTGTTTACTCCAATTAAGGGTCAGGGGGCTGCAACCCGGCTGATTTCTATAGAACAGCATACAGCCGGAGCAAGTTTTCACCGAGCGGCCAGTCATGGAAGTACTGGGAAGAACCGGGAATGAATTCTCGCCATCGGATTAGTCACTTCAGTGAAGTGATGTGGCACAGACAATGAGAATATGCCAATTTCACTTATTCGTGCATAATTTTAGGGTTTACAAACATTTTTGACAATTAAACTTTATTAAGAAAAATATTAGCTGTTGTAAAGTTAGAAGAACTAAATTTAGAGGAAGCCAATTGGTCTGCTAATAGTTTTCAAAGCTAACTGAAAAGCTATTCTGCTTGTAACATAGTAATCTGCTTTATTCATCATTGCTGTATAAACTTTTATGTGTTTTAGAAGCATTTTTTGAAAACAGTGCTATTTCCTCTAAAGTAGTGGAGGAGTTGCTGTCTTTTTGGAACTCGGTGTGTAAAAGTGATCAACATTTTGTATGCATTATCGGTGCTTTCTTTGTTGATGCCATGCACAATACACCAGAGTAAAACAGGAACCTTGAAGCCACTGAGCCGCATGTTATATTGGCCCCCATGCAATTTACATATGGCAGCCATTCATCTTTTAAATGTTCTCTCATGATTTCTCTTGTGTATGCAGAGCTGGAGTTGACCTTGAAAATGGACCGTGTCATGTATATGTTCACAACAAACTGTCGTGCTGATATTTTTTTGCATGCTTTCTGCAACCTAGACATGTTTGCAATGCAAACTTTAAATAATACAGTCTTTCCAAAACACAATAAATTAAACTGTAACTTTAAAATAGGAGACATAAAAATGACTTTTCCTTCTGCTTTCTTTTTCACTGGCTGATTATTAGACACTAAAGTAACTGCCATCGTCCTTGCAGTCAGATCAGGTATCAACTCTCTTTTTGTCAGTGGGCCGTCCTGGGATTTGACTGACACACATGGCATGCTCTGTTTTAATGTATATTAATGAAGTTAAACGGCTCACTGTAGCAAGGAAACAAAGGAGCGGAGGAGGGCTGGTTGTGAGCACAAATCCGAGGCCTCGGGGGACACTGAACAGGTGTGGGGGTTGGGGGGAGGGGGCGTGACTTCATATGAAATGACTCTCATGGATGCTCATCAGTGCAGGAAAGGATCTGTGAATGCAGTCATATATGCACAATCTTGACTTTTTACCGCCATCTGTGGTGCAAAGAGACCTGCACTGAGAGTCCTGTCAATCACACAGTGAGGGCAAAAGTGTGGGATCAATATTCAAGAGTAAATATTCCTTATTACTAGTTGAGTTAACGGTTTTAAAAAGGAATAGTTTGGGCCATGTATCATCCTTACTTATCACATTACGGGATAACATAGTTCACGTCACTGAATCCAATAGACGTAGACCTTGTTTGACCTTTACTTTGGAGACCAAGCATTCAGCACTGTCAAAACTATTCCATTTGTTAATCCTATTAGCTCAACCAATAATTTGCATCACTTTTTACCAAAATTGGAGCAACTTTAACTTTTGACCCCTGTACAAAATGAAACTGACCTTTGTCACCATTCTTGCTGTTTTTATCCCGTAACTCCATAAAATTCAGTCACAGATAGTCCAAACTATACCTTTTTGGAATCTTTATGATCAGGCAAATAATGTGGAATATTTTTCAATATGATTGGAGCATCTTTTAATTTTGACCTCTGTGTAATTCTTCAATTGACCCCTACCTGACCACCAATTGAAAAGTCAAGTGGCCACTTGGTTTTTTCAAAAGAGGAGTGTCTAAGGAGTATTTCTGCCGAATTTGATGCTTTTATCACCATTTAAATGATTGTTTCAGTTATCTGCTGCACTATTAAGCCTTTCTGCAAAACACGGGTTGTCTGCACACTCATTTGCATACTGGGCTGTGATTGGTCTGTGCAAAGTTGTGATACAGAAAATTGTGCTTGTTTACATATTTGCAAGAAACGTACAAGTTGTTCCATTCCGCATACAACTGGAAAAATTAAGAGCAATGTAACATCAAACTGTGGACATGTCACAATGTATAGAAAATAAAAAAACAGAATAACAATTTTGAGTGGATCATATTATATATGCTTTTCAGCATGTGAATGTAGGGCAGCAGGTGGCTCATAAATAGATTTTTTTTTTTTTTTCGTTTTTAAAGATAAATCTCCTGAGTCTGTGGACTATTTTTGTCTACAAAGATGAACATTTCTTTTTCAAGACACCCATTGTTGCACATAAGTCTCTTACATGTAAATGTGGGGCAGCTTACCACATCCCCTTAAAAAGGGTGCATATGTCCATTTCTCTACTAGACAGTGTGGACACCTCCGCCTGCATTTCATCAGATGGCCACTTGAAGACTGCTGCAAAAGCGATTCAATCACCATAGAACCCCATGTTAAAATGTCTAACTTCACAGCAGAAATAAACTGGTTTAGGTCTCTATAGATTATAGGGTGGTGGTGAATTTTTATATAATTTATATAATTTTTATATAACTCATCAGTTCAAGTGATTTACAGCTATAAAGTTAAGCAGAATTAGAAGCAGGATTAATTTAAATGACAGCTATTGTGATGGAGGCCAGCAGGAATCGCTGTGCAATAGCTGGCAGTAAAACCTCACTCCACAACAGCTAAAAGGATTCTCTGGCCAAAAGTCCAGGGCCCAGGTTTTGGCTGACTGGTCACTGAGTGTTTGCCTCCCATGCCAGAGTCTGTGAGCTTGGTGAGCTTGCATCCTGATGGGAATAAGTGGAAGGAGTCAAATCACAAAACACAATGCAGAGCAGCTACACTATGAAGATGTCTGTGCAGAGACCAGGTGGCAACTGCCAGCACAGGCTGCTACCAATGGTATTGAACATACGTAGTTGTGCTTAAAATATGAGATAACATGGCTTGCTGTGTGGTTAATGATACCAACAAACTATCGAAGAAGTCTGTGCTGCAGTGTTTTGGTGGTGTGGGGTCATGTAATGTGGCTTGGTGATGGGGGAGGCATTTGCGCCAGACATACAGACACACACCCATGTACATATACATACGAGGTCTGTCCGTAAAGTATCGTACCTTTTTATTTTTTTCAAAAACTATATGGATTTCATTCATATGTTTTTACGTCAGACATGCTTGAACCCTCGTGCGCATGCGTGAGTTTTTCCATGCCTGTCGGTGACGTCATTCGCCTGTGAGCACGCCTTGTGGAAGGAGTGGTCCCGCCCCCTCGTCGGATTTTCATTGTCTGGAAATGGCGGAATGAAAAGGACTTTTTTTCCATCAGAATTTTTTCAGAAGCTGTTAGAGACTGGCACCTGGAAACCATTCGAAAAATTTATCTGGCTTTCAGTGAAAATTTTACGGGCTTTACAGAGAATAAGGACTTTAACTACAGGTTTAAGGACCCCTTTAAAGGACGGTCGGTGCGCCGCGCTGCGAGCTGCGACGATGCTGCACAAACCACTGGATCATTTCTAAGCTGATGGCTCTGTGGATACGAGACCGTCGTGTGCTCTTTCTCTGGTTATCACAAGACCTGGACATCAGCCATTTTCCGGCAGATTTCACTTTTAACAAGAGATTTTGTCATGGAAAGCCGCGCGGAGGCTTCGCGCGTCACGACCGATTCGCTGATGAAGCGAGACAAAGGAACACCTCCGTTTCGGAGTGTTAGAGGACAAGTTGGGACATGTCCAGCTCTCCACAAGTTCTTTTATACTCACTGGGCTGGTAAGCACTGAAAGCCGAGATAGACATGTCCCAACTTGTCCTCTAACACTCCGAAACGGAGGTGTTCCTTTGTCTCGCTTCATCAGCGAATCGGTCGTGACGCGCGAAGCCTCCGCGCGGCTTTCCATGACAAAATCTCTTGTTAAAAGTGAAATCTGCCGGAAAATGGCTGATGTCCAGGTCTTGTGATAACCAGAGAAAGAGCACACGACGGTCTCGTATCCACAGAGCCATCAGCTTAGAAATGATCCAGTGGTTTGTGCAGCATCGTCGCAGCTCGCAGCGCGGCGCACCGACCGTCCTTTAAAGGGGTCCTTAAACCTGTAGTTAAAGTCCTTATTCTCTGTAAAGCCCGTAAAATTTTCACTGAAAGCCAGATAAATTTTTCGAATGGTTTCCAGGTGCCAGTCTCTAACAGCTTCTGAAAAAATTCTGATGGAAAAAAAGTCCTTTTCATTCCGCCATTTCCAGACAATGAAAATCCGACGAGGGGGCGGGACCACTCCTTCCACAAGGCGTGCTCACAGGCGAATGACGTCACCGACAGGCATGGAAAAACTCACGCATGCGCACGAGGGTTCAAGCATGTCTGACGTAAAAACATATGAATGAAATCCATATAGTTTTTGAAAAAAATAAAAAGGTACGATACTTTACGGACAGACCTCGTATACACACACACCTGCACTTTATTAGGTACACCTTGCTAACACCATGTTGGACCCCCTTTTGCCTTCAGAACTGCCTTAATTCTTGGTGGCATCGATTCAACAAGGTGCTGGAAGTAATCCTCAGTGACCAGTATCTCTGAGGACTGCAACACCTTGACATGCCCGCATCACACAGTCGCCAGTTCAACCAGTCTGCCCATTCTCATGTAGGCATTTTTGTTCACACAACTACAGCTCACTGGATAACTTTTTCGGACCATTCTCTGTAAACTCTGGAGATAGCTTTGCATGAAAATCTCAGTAGATCAGCAGTGCATGAAACACTAAGACCAGCCCGTCTGGCATCAACAACGATGCCACATTCAACACCACTTAAATCCCCTTTCTTACCCATTTTGATGCTCGGTTTGGACTATGGCAAGTCCTCTTCACCAAGTCTAGATGTCTAAATGCATTGAGTTGCTGCCATGTGATTGGCTGATGAGCTATTTGTGTTAACAAGCAATTAATCAAGTGTACCTAATAAAGTGACCGGTGACTGCGCGCGCATGCGCCCCCCCCACACTAGACTAACGAATGGGGGGCGTGGTCACAAAGCAAGCAGACATTCAAATATCAGCCACGTGTTTCACACAACACTAAATCTGCATGCACAGACAGAACTGAGGGACTTTGGGAATGATTAACATGAAATTTCAACTCTCTCTAATCATTAAATGTTGATGAAAGCAATTTTGCACAATATTACACCTTTAAACAACGTGCTGTTGATATCTGCAGCATAAAATACACCTGTGTGCATCACATAGATAACCTGTTAATTGTAAAATTGACATTTTTGGCAAGATACTGTAGGCTGATGATTCCACAAATCCAACAGAAAAAAAATATCATTACAAATAAAAGTCCAGCATTCTCTCATTCTAATAGGACAACTCATTTTTAGTGGTAAAAGTGTGGGGTTTTTTCTGCTGTGCAGCGCAATGATGAAGTTGAAGAAGACCACGCCCCCTTTGTTTTATTCTGGGACATTTATTTGCACCTGTATGTCAAGTGTTGTGCGGAGCGGGAGGACAGACTGGATCAAGCGCCTCATGTTAACAGTCGTCTGTGGATTTTAAACTCTCAAGCTGCAACAGGATGGAGTTTTTCCACCGCGACCTCTTGGACGCGCAGTCTCCTTACGACTACACCTTTAATTTTTGGAACGACTACCTCGGCCTGTCGACACTTGTGGCCAAAAATAAGATGAACATCCCGTCGTGTAGTTCGAACTCCATCACCGAGTCTCTTAAAGCCACGCTGGGTTTGGACGATTCTCCGGTTTGCTCGTGCGTAATTGGCCACGGCAGGGACGGCGATGCGCAGTTGGACTGTTGCACGCCGGCGATCTCCTACGATGTGGTGGAGCGCATCTCGCTTCTCAGGCCGTACCACTACCTCGCCGGAGATTCTCCGCTGGCGGACCGGGATTCACCCGTTTACAGAGGGAGCTTTACCGGCCTGGACCTGCTCTCCACGGACAAGAGGCACAAACAGACGCAGAGGGCCAAGTCGGAACCGAAGGTGTGCGTGTTCTGTCGGAACAACGGGGCGCCGGAAGAGGTTTACGGCACTCACATCTTGAAGTCTGCGGACGGCAGAGTCCTGTGCCCCATTCTCCGCGCCTACACGTGCCCGCTGTGCAGCGCCAACGGCGACAACGCGCACACCATCAAGTACTGCCCGCTGTCCAAAGAGCCGCAGAGCCAGCGAGCGGCCAAAGGGGGCAGAGCGCTCGGAAAAAGGCTGAAAATCTTCTAAAAGAAATAAAAATTAAATAGGAGATTACTGTGGCAGCGCACAAATCTATTTGCGTGAACGCGCCGCGAGCAGCGCAGCAGTTGAACCCAGTGATTAAAACGAGCCAAAGCGCGCACATCGACCGGTGAATGCATGAACAACTTTCACCAGAAAGTGCTGCTTTGAGTTTGCCAGCGTGCAGCTCCATTGACATGAGATGAATGTTTTAGTCTCATCACTTCACCTGCCGCAGCTTTTTTTTTTTTTGTATCGCGCGCAGTTTTTTCGCAAAAACCTTTTCTACCAAAGGAATATACACTTTTATATTCACAGTCTGAAGGTAGTTTCTGTGTTTACATGTTGGATGTTTTGTGGCGCATTTTGCAAATCTGATTCCAGTTAACCTGCACGCTCATTTATTTTTGTCAAAAAATATTCTCCATTTGTGTCCATGTACAAACTGCAATTCTTGTAAATATATTAAAGGAGAGAACGATTTTAGTAAAGAAAAGCCAGACATTCCAAAGTTTTATGTCAATAGAAATGTTTTATGTAGTTGTTTTACCTTATGTATCTTTCGGGAATATATTCACTGTTAAATAAATGAAATAAACATGTTATTTACATTTGCCTTGACATAAGGGGCTGCAGCTTTATTTTTATATTGTGCCATGAAGGGGTGTGATGCATTTGGTGACCACTCTTTCAACAGCAAACATCGGCAACACCCACAAAATACAACTGCGCCACCTAGTGCTCAAAGCTTTTAAATCACAAGGCTCAAGTGTGACTTTTTCTGACGTCAGCACAAAATTCCACAAAAACATGTTGTTTCATATTAATGACATTTTTGCAGTGGTGTCAAAAGTACACACATTTGTTACTTAAGTAGAAGTATAGATACTGCAGTTTAAAAACACTCTGGTAAAAGTTGAAGTATCAACTTGACCTCTTTACTCAAGTAAAAGTGAAAAAGTATGTGCTCCAAAACCTACTTAAAGTATAAAAGTATAAAGTAACCTTTAAAAAAAAAAAAAAAAAAAAGGTAGATGCCACTATATGAATTGAAAGCTTAATTTAAAAACTGATTCATTCTACATGTGGCCCAAGACCCAAAACCCAAAATTACCCCCCAACACCACCTGCACGAAAATGTTTCAATTCTAGAAGCTCTGAAATGCAATCTGGGACTATTCCAGACAATAAACTGGAGTGAGTGCAGCATCCATTTAGTGAAGGAAAAAAAAAAAACAACAAAAAAAAAACAACTTTTCCTTATTCAAATTCATTCCAGTAGTATTCTGCTCTTACTAGGATGCAGCAGTTTTCTAGTTTGGCAGATAGTTCAGGAGGAAATCACTGAAGAAATTAACACAATGAAAATATGGTTTGACCGAAACAAACTGTCATTAAATAAGACAGGGATGAAGTGGAGGTGTAAGAATCACTAGGTGTTCACAGGAAACATTTATTTATTTATGTATGTATTTATTTATGTATGTTCTTTGTTAGTTGCTTTTATATTTTCTGTTGTGTTTCTATTCAGGTTCTTTTTGCCTCTTTCTCTAGAATTGTATATAATAATCATTAGATTATTAATATATAAACAAAAATAAATTTAAGAAATATTACAATTTGAAAACAAATGCACTCGAACGTGATGACAGCCGCAATTGCTTAATGCTAACTTTTAACATTGAAAATGCCATAGACATGCTAACGCATTAGCGTCGCTCCCGTTTTTAAGTTATAAAATACATCCATCAACTGTTTCAGAAGACCATAACAGGTCGGTTTAACATAGAAAAGGTAAATAATACTCACAGAAGTATGCTCTTTAGGGTTTTAGCGGGGGAAAATTAAGCGAAAGAAAGAAAGAATAAACGAAGCAATGGTCGAAGCATTGCTTCAATCTGCGAACCACTGCTTCAATTGGTTCACGGTTCAAAGCAAAGCCGCGCTGCAGAAAAGTTGATTACAGATGCACATGATGTGAAATATATATATAAACATTAAACTGAAGCCAAGAGTAACGAGGGTGTTTGTTTTAAAAATGTAAGGAATATAAAGTACAGATACTTGTGTGAAAATGTAATGAGTAGAAGTAAGAAGTAGGCAGAAAAATAAGTAATGGAGTAAAGTATAGATACCTAAAAAGTGTACTTAAGTACAGTAACGAAGTATTTGTACTTCGTTACTTGACACCTCTGCATTTTTGTTGATCAGAGCAGTGCCGGCCCAAACCAATTTGGCGTCCTAGGCAAGATTTTAAATGGACCCCCCCCCCCCCCCCCCCCCACACACACACACACACTTTCTTCTGGACATCAGTGCATGACAATGGGGAGAAACTCCGCTCAAAGCTTCTACAAACTATTCCCACCCCAACGAAACACAATTTATTTTGGGTAGGTCAGTTTACGTGAACCTCACGTAATGCCTTAGGAATTAGCAAATCATGGGTGAAGGCAAGTTAACACTGCTAACTACCTGATACAATACAACGGAAAAAGTAATTCATCATATTGTGGCGAGCTCCAAATCAACAACACTGCTAAACCAACATGAACCACAAAAACAACACTTAAAACCCCAAACACCCATAATGCATTACAGCACCAAATTACAATCTTAGCGACAGGCCTGTTGATCACTTCATTATTTTTACTATACTTCTGTCTTAGTCCCATTTTTCCTCCTTTTCCTTTTTTCCTCCCCTGGGCAGCAGACAGTTTTGGACGTTTTGATGTTGTTGTCAGTGGTGGGCACAGCCAATCAAAAAAATAGCTTCAATAACAGATAATCAGCTGAAAAGTTATCTTTTATAACGCTAAACTGATAAAATTGATCAGAAGCTCCAAATAACCAATAATAATTCCTGTATTGTCTCCGGTACACTTGCAACTACTAACAAGCTGATTTTAAGATTTAACACCACAATTGCTTCTGGTAGTATCAAAGGCAACCACAGACCTAAACAATGAGTCAGCATGTCTGTCTTTGAGTGCCCTGCCGCCTGCTAGAAGCTCCTGTTTACTACATAAGTACCAGCAGAGGAGCAGTGAAGTTCAACACTCTACTTAATAGCAGTGTTGCTGTGAGGCGGAGGTCTTGGAAAATAAAGCAGTGCTGACTTATGGTTTCTTTATGAATAAAATTAATACTACTAGTATAACTCCATTAATGTCAATTCTGTCATTTGTACAAGTTAAAATATATATCTTTTAATGTTGAATAATGCACTAATTCTGAACTTTTGTAACAAACACAGACAGATGGCAAAGGATTATGGGTAAAATGTGCCTCTGCTAACACTGATTGGTTGACTCATTCATTCTATGTAAACCAACACGTTAATGTGAGGTGTGTCGTGTGTTGGTGTTTACAGATAAATGTGCTTTTGTAAAATATTCCATTTTTTTTATTTGTAAAAAAAAAAAGGCATTTTCAAAAAAAAAAAAAAAAAAAAGAGCCAAGTTGTAATTAGATAACCATCTGATATAACCGGTGTCAAATTAAATAGGACACTGCCACCTACTGGACACTCAGTAGTACGGCGAATACTGCCATGAACACTACTGGCCATATGGCAGTAGAGACCGTGAAAACTTGCCAAAACAAACTTCCAGATAATCCCTGTCTGCTACGTTTAAGATGCGTGGAATTTAATAATCGCCAACTGAATTTCAGACATCCTATATATATTACTCTGGAACAAAGCTGACAGACAGTGTTTGACATAAGCAGGACTCTAATAGCAAACAGGAATCGATTGCTATGATTCCAATTGAAAATAATGGAGGAGCAACCTGAGCTGCTTCTGGCATTTTTACAGAAAACAAACACAATAACATCTATAAACCCAGAGCATATATTCACGAGAGTTTTAGGCACAATATACAAAGAGTTTAATGCTGTTGTCCGCGTGGAGCCTGATCAGAGCGTCTCAAATGCGTTTCTTCTGTTGTGAATGTACTGAAGTACCCATAATGCACCTGGGCACAGCATGTCCACACTAAAACCTTCAAAATTAGTGCATTACTTGAAAGCTAAAACATATATCTGTTATTTTCACTTTATACAACTTCAGACTTGATGTTAATTTAAATAACTTGTCCAAAATTAGTTTGGTTAAAATTTTAAATCATAAGTTAAAACTGCATGTCTCTGGATGACTTGGGTGATATTGCCAGTGTATAAGTATGGGTCAAAAGCAATTAGTTTTTTTTTTTCTTTCTTTTTTGTGATCAATTCTTCTTTGCTTGCAGAGGATAGAGTGGTTTCTTCTGGAGGTAGCTATCCTTTGTTTATAGAGGATAGAATTGTGCATCTACTATAAAACATTTAACAGCTAGGTACTTAACTGATTTTAGATTTCATAGATATTTGTAACTACTTAGCATAGTTTACCACATCTGCAAAAACATGTTAGCAGTCTAAAAATTATTGGACCAAAACTTATTGGAAGATAATTAGTCCAAGGACGGTTTTCAAAGTTATGTGAAAAGCTAATCCGATAATGAAAACATTATCTTTGATAATTAGCGATTACCAGATTAGCGGAACTGTGGCCACCACTGGTTGTTGTTAAATCACATAAACTGTGATCCAACACCAGTTTGATGTTGTTATGTCGCAATGATCCGGAAGGGCTCATCAGACACTTTGGGGAGGTGATGAGGAAACTATTGGCTGGTCACCAAGAATGTAAATTGCTGTGCTGCAATGTATTATGGGAGTTTTGAGTGTTGTTTTTGTGGTTCATGTTGGTTTAGCAGTGTTGTTAGTGTTGTGTTTTGTAGTTCAGTTGGTTTAGTCAGTTTAGTCATGTTGCTAGTACCATAAGTGTAAAGTGTAGTATGTTTGACTTCTGCCATTGTCTCTGTGTCGTGTGTAAACATAGTACTACCGCTTTGTGGCAGAGTGCAGAAAAGACAAAACCTCTAGTTCTGGCTTTGTTCTTCCATGCAGCTTGCCATACTATTATCATTATTATGTAATAGGCTTTGCTGTGCAGTTAAATCAATATGAGCTTATTTTTATTTTAAATTAAAAGATAAGTAGTATTAACTAGTTTTAGCACAAGAGTAGTGAAAGTTGACTTTATTTTTCCCCCTCATTTGCCCCCTCCCCCCAAGTCACTGTCCAAATACTTATGACCTGACCGTAACATTACAAGACCATATTTTTTAACCATATTGCAAGTGCAGTATTTCACACAATAGTCATGATATGACTTAAAAAAATAATCAAATCATGCATATTTGCATGCAGATACCTAATTTGCGATTAGCTTTCAAGTGTTTTTGCAGCTTTTTGAGTGGAAACTCATGTCTTATTTAATAGTGTATGCTAATGGTGTTAGCACTTTTAGCAGCTATTGTAAGGTCCACTTAATGCACAATTTACTGAGGAAATATAGCACGGATAACTTTTTCTGTATATATATATATATATATATATAGTTTTAGGAGCTGCAAATTTCAGAAACGCGCAGGAGGTTTCTGAAATTCAGGCAAATTTGGTGTCGCCCCCCCCCAAATAGACCCCACCTCCTACACCTATGAATGAGGTCAATGTGAAGGTGGGACTGTCAACATGGCGATGCCCAGACCAGGGGCTCATTTTGGCTATTCCAGTATCTCAACAAGATGAACTACTCGTTGAGATGAGCTCTACCGCGCAACTACACATGCGCATGCATCTCTCTCTACCCCACCTCAACCGTCAAGTTGAGCTGCCTCTCTTTACTGTGCAACTGCGCATGCGCATCTCCCCGTCGAGATGAGCTCCTGTCATCTATTAACAATGTTCTGCTTTAAAGACAGCGTGTACATGCAAATCTTTACTTTTTTAGGCTCTTATTACTATATTTCTACATAAACACAAAACTTATATGGTTTTTCTTTGGTGGGGGAATCAACTCGCCAGGTGAGGTGCGCATGCGCAGTTGCGTGGTGGAGCTCATCTCAGCGGGACTCGGCAGGGTTTTCTTTGGTAGTGGCCTCCACCGTGCAACTGCGCATGCAAGATGCGCAATTGCTCATCTTGGAGGGACACAGTGACCAGTTCTTCTGCTTCTTCTTTTGCTAAACACTGATAGCATTAGCCATGTCATTAGAGTTTTGTCATTTGTGTTTTGTCATTGCCATAGTGCAATGTGGCATTGTGCAAAAGAGCATGCTTGTGAAAGAATTACAGTTTGTCATGTTTTCTGCATTTTGTGGTGGCATTTCAGAAATCATCCTAAGACTTGGGGACAGTTAGCAAGGCAAACTACAGCTTTCAATAACTTCCATTCGGTTTTTGCTTGAATACTCAAAGAAAGAACACAAATAATTTGGGATAAAACCGAAAACTCTTCCAACAATTTACTCACATGCATTATTGCATGGTGATACACTGCATTAAGCACTTATTTCAGAGTTGAAATTTTTTTTTATAACAAAGTGGACAGTTGCATATGAAAATACTTTACACTCACTGGGAGTGAAAAAATCAGTGCAGTGAGAAATCAGATTTCAACAGTCTTTAAGCTTTTGATCAATCCTGATGACAAACACAAATCAACAGACATGAGTGTCTGTCCACGGTGGAGGAAATGAATATCATATATTGTAGTACTGTGTACAATTCAACCATTGTACTTTTCCAACACTTTTGAGGAACCACATTGATTATCTATAAAGGCTTTTTTCCCATGTAGGACCCTGTGTAGGTTCCCTGTGTAGTTGTTTATAACATTAGTACGTTTATGACATTTGTAAGTCTGAGAAATTACAACCCCAGGCAAAAATTATGGACTCACCGGCCTTGTTACTGACTGCCACAATTTTTTTCCTGATTTCTTACAGTGTTTCTTAAAGCCAGAAAGTTGCCATATGAAATGACTTTAGTTTTGTGTCATGTCTGTGATCTGCTTTTTTTCTACAAAATTATACAACTGAATGAACCTCCTCCGAGGCCGGTGATTCCATAATTTTTGCCAGGGGTTGTATATCCCTGTGTCATTCATTGTCAAGTAAGTGTGAGATGTATTTTAGTAGCAAGAACACACACACACACACACACACACACACACACACACACACACACACACACACACACACACACACACACACACACACACACACACACACACACACACACACACACACACACACACACACACACACACACACACCAAAAGACAGTTTCCTGTATTTTGGGAGTAAATGGCCTTATGTTTTATTGTCCTGCACTGACCTCTACTGGCAACTATCAAGTATCACAGCAACTCTGGATGAAATCACTTTTCTTGCAGGAGCTGGAAGTTCATTTTTTAAAGAATTCATATTTTTGAGATATGAAAATGATGCTGTGAAAAGAAAACACATTTTAAATGAAGGCTGAATACATATTTTAATTTAATTAGAAATAGTTACCAGGTGGGCTTAGTGGTTAGCACTGTTGCCTCACAGCGAGAAGGTCATGGGTTCAGTTTCTGCCTGTGGCCTTTCTGTGTGGAGTTTGCATGTTCTCCCTGTGTTTGTGTGGGTTCCCTTGGGGTGCTCTGGTTTCGTCCCACATCCAAAGACATGCGGGTTAGGTGGATTGGAATCTTTAAATTGTCCACAGGTGTGCAAGTGGGTGTGAATGTGTTTGTCTGTTTGTGGCCCTGTGACAGACTGACGTCCTGTCCTGGGTGTACCCTGCCTCACGCTCTGTGACTGCTGGGATAGGCTCCAGCCCCCCGCGACTCTGAACTGGAGTAAGCGGTTGAAGATGAGTGAATGAGTAGTTACCAGGTAGTCAAACTTTATTTTATGATTTTCTTCTTATAATTTCATCTATCTAATATTCTGATTTTGTTCTTACTTACACGTTGTTCCGCTGTCTTTTAATAATTTTGTGTTTACATTGCCGTGCCTTATTTTTCTATGATTGTATTGCTGTAAAATACTGCCCAACAAAGGTACTGAAAGTACTACCTAAATAAATTACTTTTTTTGGGGGGGGGGGGGGGTAGCTCTGTACATTGTGCTGTCACAGTACATTGTTCAGTAGGAGGCAATAGTGTCACATGCTGATTGCCACTCAACAACACATCCAACAGACAAAATAAATGTTTTTAGATTTTTGGCTGTGGGTTAATAGGTCATTTAAAGATATATTTTAAGTTTGTAACAAATTTTCATATTTTGGCAAATTAAAGAAAAAAAATTCTATATTGTCTTTTTATTTTCAAACTAAGTAAAAATAAATAAATAAATAACCACAGTTCCCATAATACACTTCCCCTCCAGTGCGTGTTTCAGGTTTCAATGAATCAGTTTCTCAGTCATGTCATACCCATAGATGGGTCACACCTGAAGGACACAGGCAATTTGACGCTCATGATTTCTTCAAATTACACTTGGTATACTTTAAGAATTGGAGCCCACAAAGTGTCTGACTTCCTAAACTGTTCACTGAAATGAATGTAGTGATCGGGGTTGAAGGGCCTTAGTCAGGGAGGCTCCAGCATTCCTTTGTGGAGAGAGAAGAACCTCCGAGAAGGACAACCATCTCTGCAGCAATCCACCAATCAGGCCTGTGTGGTAGAGTGGCCAGACGGAAGCTACTCCTTAGTAAATGGCACATGCTAGCCCACCTGGAGTTTGACAAAATACCTGGAGGAGTCTCAGACCATGAAAAACAAACTTCTCTGGTCAGATGAGACAAAGATTGAACTCTTTGGTGTGAATGCCAGGCGTCATGTTTGGAGAAAACCAGGCACCATCCCTACAGTGAAGCATGGTGGTGGCAGCATCATGCTGTGGGGATGTTTTTCAGTGGCAGGAACTGGGAGACTAGTCAGGATTAGGGATGGGTATCGAGAACCGGTTCCTTTTGGGTATCGTTAAGAAATTATTCGATCCACCGACATCAATAAGCTTTGTGCTTAACGATTCTGTTATCGGTCCTTCAGAGTGGCTGTTGTTTTGGCGGGTGTTTGTCAGGAAAATGATCATTTCTCTACATTGATTACAGACCCTACAGCTGGTCCTTAATCAACTTTTCTGCAGCGCGGCTTTGCTTTGAACCTTGAACCAATCGAAGCGTGGTTCGCAGATTGAAGCAATGCTTCGGTCGATTGCTTCGTTTATTTCTTTCTTTCGCTTAATTTTCCCCCGCTAAAACCCCAAAGAGCATACGTCTGTGAGTATTATTTACCTTTTCTATGTTAAACCGACCTGTTATGGTCTTCTGAAACAGTTGATAGATGTATTTTATAACTTAAAAACGGGAGCGATGCTAACGCGTTAGCATGTCTATGGCATTTTCAATGTTAAAAGTTAGCATTTAGCAATTGCAGCCGTCATCACGTTCAGGTGCATTTGTTTTCAAATTGTAATATTCCTTAAATTTATTTTTGCTTATATATTAATAATCTAATGATTATTATATACAATTTTAGAGGAAGAGAGAAAAAGAACCTGAATAGAAACACAACAGAAAATATATAATAGCAACTAACATAAATAAATAAATAAATACATACAGAAATAAATGTTTCCTGTGAACACCTAGTGACTCTCACACCTCCATTTCATCCCTGTCTTATTTAAGTTTAATGACAATTTGTTTCGGTCAAACCATATTTTCAGATTGTTAATTTCTTCAGTGATTTCCTCCAGAACTTTCTGCCAAACTAGAAAACTGCTGCATCCTAGTAAGAGCAGAATACTACTGGAATGAATTTCAATAAGGAAAGTTGTATTTTTTTCTCACTTAAATGGATGCTGCACTCACTCCAGTTTATCGTCTGGAAAAGTCCCAGATTGCACTTCAGAGCTTCTAGAATTCAAACATTTTCGTGCAGGTGGTGTTGGGGGTAATTTTGGGTTTCAGCTTTTTTTTGTTTTTCACCACTTTCATCCCTGAATATGAGTTGTGATTCACTTTTGTGCGGATTAAAGTTACTAACTGGGACTCCTGTCTTGTTGCGAGAAAGAAACGAGAATCATCCTCCGTTCTGTTCACACAGCTCCAAACGTTGCGCGGCTCTCTGACAAGTCAAGATCGAACAATAGAATTCAGTCTGAATTAATAACTTCAAAGCGAAACAGTTTTGTTTATTTTTATTTATGTCCAGAGATCAAGGATACAGTGACTAATTTCATATTTATTTACTTTAAGACTAAAGGAAATACATAGAAAACCTGTAAAGCCTACTTTTAGTACAAAATTCACAAGGTATCGATAAGGGAATCAATAAGGAATCGGATCGATAAGCAGAATCGATAATGGCATCGATATCGATAAAACCTTATCAATACCCATCCCTAGTCAGGATTGAGGGGAAGATAAATGGATAAAAACCTGCTCCAGAGTGCTCTTGACCTCAGACTGGGGCTAAGGTTCATCTTTCAGCAGGACAAGGACCCTCAGCACACAGCCAAGATATCACAGAAGTGGCTTCAGGGCAACTCTGTGAATGTCCTTGAGTGACCCAGCCAGAGCCCGGACCTGAATCCAATTGAACATCTCTGAAGAGATCTGAAAATGGCTGTGCATCGATGCTCCCCATCCAACCTGATGGAGCTTGAGAGGTGCTACAAAGAGGAATGGACAAAACTGCCCAAAGATAGGTGCACCAAGCTTGTGGCATCATATTCAAGAAGATTTGAGTCTGTAATTTCTGCAGTATAGTAGTGAGCAAAGGGTGTGAATGCTTATGTACAAGTGATTTCTTAGTTTTTTGTTTTTAATAAATTTGCAAAAAAAAAACAAAACCTTTTCATTTTGTCATTATGGGGTGTTGTGAGTAGAATTTTGAGGGAAAAAATATTTACTCCATTTTGGAATAAGGTTGTAATGTAACAAAATGTGGAAAAAGTGAAAGATACCACAATTTATTTGCCCTACTGAGATGTTCCATAATCCCTTGCACACCAGAGAGTCGCTGCAGTCTAAACAACATAGAGAATCTACATGACAACAATTGCAAATGAACATTATGCTACTAAAATATAATTTTTATGCTTTTCATCACGTTAATAAGAGACTGCTGCATGAGACACTGAAAACCTGCTTAAACAAATACGAGGGTAGGCTGAAAAGTTCTAAGGCTCACAAAGAAGGAGAAATGCCATTTCAATAAAACTTGGCATGCATTAAGTTCAACTCTTCTGATGACTGACTGTGTTTTTTTCTTCCAGGTTGTGAGGTAGTTTGTGGTTCATAGCCAAGTTTGAAAGTTCGTGGTAGAGGGAAACTGCAAAAATGGACAAAATCTGGCATCACGGTGTGATTAAGTACCTGCATAAGAAGGGGTTAAAGCCCAAGGACATTCATGTGGATATGGTTGCTACATTAGGGGATGAAGCTCCCTCCATATCTGCAGTGCAGAAGTGGGCAGCTGAATTTAAGAGGGGCAGAGAGAGCCTTGAAGACGACCCAAGGTCTGGGCGGCCTGCAACAGCCACAACCCAGAAAAACATTGACCTTGTTCATGAAATGGCGATTAATCAGCTAGCAGATGCTGTGGGAATATCCCGTGAGAGAATTGAACACATTCTGCATGAAGAACTTGGAATGTCAAAGGTGTCAGCTCGGTGGGTGCCACGTCTTCTGACGCCTGATCAATTTGAAGAGGATCCAGCAAATTACATGGAACGTTTTCTTACCCAGGATGAGTGTTGGGTTCACCACTTTGAACCAGAGACAAAAAAACAATCAATGCAGTGGAAACACCCAAGGTCACCACCTCCAAAGAAGGCCAAGGTCGTTTCGTCTGCGGGGAAGGTCATGGTTTCAGTTTTCTGGGATGCCAAGGGCATTGTGTTCATGGACTATCTTGAAAAGGGACAAACCATAAATGGACAGTACCATTCTAACCTACTGAGACAGTTTGCGAGGCTATCAAAAAGAAGCGACCAGGAAAGCTGACGAAAGGGGTGCTCTTCCATCAAGACAATACCCCAGCTTACAAGTCAACAGTGGCCATGGCCACTATCCACGAGTGTGGATTCGAACTGGTAGATCACCCACCATACTCCCCTGACTTGGCACCCTCGGACATTCATCTGTTCCCAAACCTGAAAAAAAAATTTGGCTGGGAAGCACTATTAGAGCAATGATGAGGTGATGGCTGCCGTTGAGGACTATTTTGACTCTCAAGATGAAAGCTTATATGCCAAGGGAATCAAAGCACTCAAGCACCGCTGGAAGAAGTGTGTGGAGTTACAGGGAGACTATGTAGAAAAATAACCCTGAATTTGTTCAATTTGACAACTGCATCATAGTCAGCCTTAGAACTTTTCAGCCTACCCTCGTATTCCAAATAATCTGTGTCTGCTACGTTTAACCTGCTTGGAATTTAATAAACGCAAACCAAATTTCAGACATTTTATATGTATTACTCTGGAACAAACTGGACAAACAGTGTTGTAAGGGACAATAATCAGGACGTTAAAGAGCAAACTTTACTTTCCTCCAGAATGACATGAACAGGAAGTGATTGCGGCTCACAGCAACTCCCATTGAAAATAACAGAGGAGCAACCTGAGCTTCTGGCATGTTTACATAAACAAACACAATCACAACGTCTATAAACCCAGAGAATATATTCACAAGAGTTTTAGACACAATATACAAAGGGCTTTATGTTGTGATGTTGATGCTGTTGTCTGTGTGCAGCGGTTAAAGTGCATCCTGATCAATGCAGTTCTCAATGTTACTGAGATCTCGCAGCGCAGAGATGTCTCTGAAGTTTTGAGAGATTTTGCGGGATTTGAAACCTCAATAGGGTGAATAGGAAACATTATAATCACTGTTGCAGAGTTGAGCTCAAACAGATAGTTTTTACTTTTCATTTCCATTTCTGCTAATAAATGTCTAAATTCTACACTGTAGCTTTAAAACAAATGTGCTCAAGCGATATTGCGGTACATGCTGGCACACTGTCTTTTTATAACACTCATTTTCTCTTTCCATCTGATCTGCGGAAAGCGCTTACATGCTTCACAGGATTTACTCATTTTCTTTCTATGGATGTCGATGCATAATTTGTTTCAGAAATCATGAAGAATGCATCTGAGTCTGCAATATGAAGAATTAAAACATGTTTCTTTTTAAATGTGCACTGTGAGCCTGAAAATCAAGCTCCGCCCCCTCACTGCAGCAGGCTGCTATTGGATGGCCTTGATGCTGATGGTGATGATGCTCCTGTGTGGAGGGGGTGTCTGCAGTCTCATGGTATAAAACCACTGACATCTGCAGCATCACTGAGCTGGTGCAGTGCAAAAACGCTTGCACATCCCCTCCGATGGTGTGCAGAACAAGGGGGACATAAAACCCAACCGTCTGATATTTATGCATCCATAGTCTTAAATTTAAAAAACCTCAACAAAAAAAAGGCCTGTCATCATGAGCTGTGATTCCTATGTGTCATACCGCCGCTCTTGGGACAACTACAGAGGCTCCCGTTTCACCACTAAATCCTCCATTTCCTCCTCGCTCTACTCTGTTCCTCGATGTCCTCCGTCTGGGAAAAGGATCCCGAGGCTGGTTTCTTCACTCCCGGATGGGTCTGAGAGGATGGACCTGGCAAATGCCAGTTCCCTCAACACAGAGCTACTCGGCCTCCGCTCTCAGGAGAGGGAGCAGCTTGTGGAGCTGAACGACCGCTTTGCCACATATGTTGAGAAGGTGAGACACCTAGAAGTGCAGAACCGAGCCCTGCTGGCTGAGCTCGAGGTGCTGAGGAGGCACCAGAACAACCCGTCCCATCTGCAGGCCCTGTATGAGGGGGAGGCAAGAAGTTTGAGAGCCATGATTGACTCTGAGAATGGAGAAAAGCTTTGGATGGAGGCAGAGAAGGAATACCTGCATGATGTCTATGAGCAGGTGAAGGATCGCTATGAAGATGAGGTAAGGAGGCGCATGGATGCTGAGGAGGCCCTGCAGAGGGCTAGAGATGAAGCCAGCAGGGCGGTGCTTTCTAACGGTGATGTGGAGGCCACTGTGGTGTCTCTGTGCGATGAGATGGTGTTCTTGAAGAAAATATTTGCAGAGGAGCAGGCAGAGCTGCAGGCGCAGCTGCAGATGGTCAACATCAGCGTGGATATGGAGGTGACAGGGCCCGACCTCTGTACCGCCCTGCGAGACATCCGTGCACAGTACGAACGGCTGGCCAACAAAAACATACAGGCCGCCGAGGACTGGTACAAGAACAAGTTTGCAAGTGTGGTGGAACTGGCCAGCAAAAACAATGAGGCTGTGCACGCCATCCGGGAGGAAACCATGGAGTACCGAAGACTCCTTCAGTCTCGGTCCTCGGAGATTGAGGCTCTCCGGAACGTCATCGACTCCCTCAATAAGCAGCTGGAGGAGCTGGAGGAGACACAGGGCAAAGAGGTGGTAAAGTACCAGGTAATGGACAGGGTTCATTTGGGGGGGGGGGGCTGTTTTGCAGAGGTGGGAGTAAGTTAAGTCATCAATCTGCAAGTCCCAAGTCAAGTCCAAAGTCAGTTGTCTAACACTTGGTGGTCATTATGACATTAAAACTGACATCGATAATACTTTTTTTAAAAATATATTTTATCCAGTCCAATCCAGCTTTATTTATAAAGGACTTTAAAATCACCCACAGGGTCCAAAGCGCTGTACAATAAGACAATAAAATACATAAAAAAAAAACATTAAAATATAAAATGCATTTAAAATGCACACAGCTCACAGGCACAGAATTTAAAAGCCAGTGAAATGAGATGAGTTTTTAAAAGTGATTTAAAATGCACAAGTGATGAAGCCTGTCTAATATGCACTGGCAGATCATTCCAAAGATTTGGTGCTGCCACAGAAAAACCCTGGTCCCCTCTGAGATTACACCTAGTTTTAGGCACCGTCAGAAGCAGCTGGTCTGCTGACCTGAGGGACCAGATGGGAGTATAAAAGTGTAACAACTCAGAGAGATAAGGTGGGGAAAGTCCATTTAGAGATTTAAAAGCAAATAAAATAATTTTAAAATGGATCCTACAATGAATGGGCAGCCAATGAAATGAGGCTAAGACAGGTGAAATGTGGTCATATTTACAGGCACCAGTTAAAAGCCACCCAGCTGCATTCTGCAGCAGTTGAAGGCGAGCAACAGAGGACCCACTAAGCCCCATATAAAGGTCATTACAATCTAATCTAGCCAAGTGGTAACAAAGCCGTGGATTACTGTTTCAAAGTCTTGCTTCTGGAGAATTGGCTTTATTTTGGCCAGTTGTCTCAGATGAAAAAAGCTTGACTTAACTACCACCTTAATGTGGCTATCGAGCTTCATGTCAGAGTCTATTTTAATTCCTAAGTTTGTGATGGTTGACTTGAGATACTGTGCCAGAGAGCCCAGGTTTACCAAAGGGGTCACAGAGTTGTTACCAAAAACCATCACTTCTGTTTTTTTTTCTCATTGAAACTTAGGAAATTTATAGCCAACCATGCCTCAATGTCACCTAAGCAGTTAAGTGATTGTGCCACTGAGTAGGAGTCCTTCCTTTTAA
Organism: Thalassophryne amazonica; assembly: GCF_902500255.1. NCBI lineage: Eukaryota > Metazoa > Chordata > Actinopteri > Batrachoidiformes > Batrachoididae > Thalassophryne > Thalassophryne amazonica. Next base: position 148,523 of record NW_022986283.1, read on the forward strand.
GAGGCACATAAATCTGGTTGTCATCTGCATAACAATGGAAAGAAATACAATGTTTTCTAAGTATGGGGCCCAATGGTAATAGATAAGAGAAAAGAAGTGGGCCCAGAACCGAGCCCTGTGGCACCCCACACACAAGTGGAGCAGTGGAGGACACAAATTCACCAATACCAACACACAAGCTCCTACTTGTCAAGTAAGACTGAAACCAACTTGGAGCTGTGCCCCTGATTCCTGCCCACTGCTCCAGATGAGAGATTAAAATTTTATGGTCCACTGTATCAAAAGCAGCAGTTAAATCCAAAAGAACCAGAACAATGCAGTCACCAGAGTCAGTAGTGAAAAAGATGTCATTAAAAACTCTTAAAAGTGCTGACTCAGAGCAGGGGTTTAAAACCAGATTGGAAAACTTCAAAAAATATTGTGCTTCAAAAAGGACATTAGCTGACTGTAAACTACCTTCTCTAGGATTTTTGATAAAAAAGGCAGACTAGAAATAGGTCTAAAGTTGATAATTTTTCCCCTCCACATCTGGGAGGGCAGCATCCACTATGGGCCAGCTGCCACTGGTTTTATATATATATATGTATGTATATATATATATATATATATATATATATATATATATATATATATATATATATATATATACACTCAACAAAAATATAAACGCAACACTTTTGGTTTTGCTCCCATTTTGTATGAGATGAACTCAAAGATCTAAAACTTTTTCCACATACACAATATCACCATTTCCCTCAAATATTGTTCACAAACCAGTCTAAATCTGTGATAGTGAGCACTTCTCCTTTGCTGAGATAATCCATCCCACCTCACAGGTGTGCCATATCAAGATGCTGATTACACACCATGATTAGTGCACAGGTGTGCCTTAGACTGTCCACAATAAAAGGCCACTCTGAAAGGTGCAGTTTTGTTTTATTGGCGGGGGATACCAGTCAGTATCTGGTGTGACCACCATTTGCCTCATGCAGTGCAACACATCTCCTTTGCATAGAGTTGATCAGGTTGTCAATTGTGGCCTGTGGAATGTTGGTCCACTCCTCTTCAATGGCTGTGCGAAGTTGCTGGATATTGGCAGGAACTGGTACACGCTGTCATATACGGCAGTCCAGAGCATCCCAAACATGCTCAATGGGTGACATGTCCGGTGAGTATGCCGGTCATGCAAGAACTGGGACATTTTCAGCTTCCAAGAATTGTGTACAGATCCTTGCAACATGGGGCCGTGCATTATCCTGCTGCAACATGAGGTGATGTTCTTGGATGTATGGCACAACAATGGGCCTCAGGATCTCGTCACGGTATCTCTGTGCATTCAAAATGCCATCAATAAAATGCACCTGTGTTCTTCGTCCATAACAGACGCTTGCCCATACCATAACCCCACCGCCACCATGGGCCACTCGATCCACAACACTGACATCAGAAAACCGCTCACCCACACGACGCCACACATGCTGTCTGCCATCTGCCCTGAACAGTGTGAACCAGGATTCATCCATGAAGAGAACACCTCTCCAACGTGCCAAACGCCAGCGAATGTGAGCATTTGCCCACTCAAGTCGGTTACGATGACGAACTGGAGTCAGGTCGAGACCCCGATGAGGACGACGAGCATGCAGATGAGCTTCCCTGAGACGGTTTCTGACAGTTTGTGCAGAAATTCTTTGGTTATGCAAACCGATTGTTTCAGCAGCTGTCCGAGTGGCTGGTCTCAGATGATCTTGGAGGTGAACATGCTGGATGTGGAGGTCCTGGGCTGGTGTGGTTACACGTGGTCTGCGGTTGTGAGGCTGGTTGGATGTACTGTCAAATTCTCTGAAACGCCTTTGGAGACGGCTTATGGTAGAGAAATGAACATTCAATACACGAGCAACAGCTCTGGTTGACATTCCTGCTGTCAGCATGCCAATTGCACGCTCCCTCAAATCTTGCGACATCTGTGGCATTGTGCTGTGATAAAACTGCACCTTTCAGAGTGGCCTTTTATTGTGGGCAGTCTAAGGCACACCTGTGCACTAATCATGGTGTCTAATCAGCATTTTGATATGGCACACCTGTGAGGTGGGATGGATTATCTCAGCAAAGGAGAAGTGCTCACTATCACAGATTTAGACTGGTTTGTGAACAATATTTGAGGGAAATGGTGATATTGTGTATGTGGAAAAAGTTTTAGATCTTTGAGTTCATCTCATACAAAATGGGAGCAAAACCAAAAGTGTTGCGTTTATATTTTTGTTGAGTGTGTGTATATATATATATATATATATAGATAGATAGATAGATAGATAGATAGATAGATCGATCTACACACACTTTAACAATGGTGAGATCCCTGATTTAATAAGTGATTTAATACTTAGTAGATGTTTGGAAGGTTTGAAGGATGAGAAAGTCTATGCAGTCATTACCTAGAGAGGGTTCAACTTTCGGAAATGTCAGAAACTAATCACACCATGTCCATATTTGAATCCAACAGCCAAAGATTTTTTAAATAAACATGCCTATGTCAGAGACAGACCATTGACGATAAATTTCTATAACACACTTCACATACAAAGTTTCCCTCACACTTCACCTTGACATTCTGCAAATAAATATGGTTTATATATATATATATATATATATATATATATATATATATATATATATATATATATATATATATATATATATATATGAACTACTTTTATTTTGGGGAATTACAGCTAGACTAATAAAATAGCAAGAAGCAGCGACCTTGGTGGCCATCAGATCTAGGCTGTGGAAATAAAAGAATCTGACATTTCAAACTGCAGGTATCCTCAACCACACCTGCTCATAATTTCCATCAGGCATGTGATGATTATTCCTGCATAAACCCCAGACATGTCCAGCAGGTGGCAGTGTTCAGCCCTTGACAGATGGGTCTGTGCTTGCTTTTACTATTGGTCTGATTCATCAAATTTAACATGGATCTAATCTGTTAACCCTCAGTGTATGCCTTTTTAATTTAACAAGTTACATGATAAAGTTTAATGTTTTTTTTAGTGTTATGTTCTTTTTTTATACGAATGATTGTGAAATAACACATCAGTCCTTACGTTTATTTTCTTTGCCATATGATATTTGATGATGACCAGCTTTTGTTTTGTTGCATCCACAGATGAGGATAAATGACCTAGAGAAGGACATTGCTGAGGCCAAGCAGGAGATGGTTTGCTACCTGAGAGACTACCAAGACCTTCTCAATGTGAAGATGGCCCTCGACATTGAGATAGCCGCATACAGGTGATGCCTGGCTCACTGATCATAACACCATCTATTCTGTTAGCCAGATAGCTACAGACTGAGTTTGAGTTTTTCTTCATCCCTTCTTTGGGTTCATGTGTCGGATCTTTTCTCAGATTCTTATTTTTCGCACTTTCAAAAGCATTTCAATTCTTTAACATACGTATATACTCATGTCTTTTTCAGGAAACTTCTGGAGGGAGAAGAGATTCGGCTGGCCTCTCCTTCCATTTCCTCCCTAAACTAAATCCTAAAATCTAAACACCCTCAGCCTGGTGTAAACCATCTTCATCCCTTGCTTTCCTGACCTGAACATCTCCACTGCTCTCATCCCTCAGTTTTGCACCTCTGTTATCTCACCCCTACATTCCCCAACAGCAAACCACGAAACAAAGCTCATACGGTCTCAAGACGTGCCCTTGTGCTATACAAGAGGTCCACCAGAAGTCCCCCTTCTTCTACACACGTTATGACACCAAACATCAAGATGACAACAAAGTGTAAAGTGCAGAGTGTCTGTACTGCATTAGTTACATTAGTTAGTGAAGGAGTGCAGTGCTGGTTCGGCTGAGTTCTTTTCTGTCGTAACGCTGCAGGTCCAAGCAGAAAACTTACAGTTTGAACCTTCTCTGAACCTTTGCTGTGCAAACATTTGACCAGTTGTTTGTGAGCGAGGACAGAAATTCTTTCTGATTTTGATGCTTAGAAAAGAAGTCTGCAGTATTATTAACTGGGAAGTCTACCAAGCCAGCAGGTACTGTCCTGCACTCCTGGTTCTGTAGTAGTCGTTGTAGTAATAGTGGACCAGTAACCTTAACAATTCTTTTGGCTACTTTAGAAAACCATTTGTTTATTTTTAATTTCATTTATTCTTCCTCTGCATTCATATCCAAAAACTACAAGCATTGATTTGTCTTAAAACTGGAGTTTGTTTGGGCTTTCCCACTCGGCTGAAATGTCTCATTTTCAAAAATTTTTTTAAATTGGATAATTTCCTGGATATGTAAATGCTGTGGAAGACTAATCGTTACTGGTTTCTCCTTATAATCATGTATCGTGTCTCTCAGTGAATCAGCCTTAGACCTCTGTGTACATCAAACAAAAACTATGAAACTAAAAGATGTAAGAGGTTCTTATTGCCTGTGTGCTGATCTTGTAAACAGGTACATTACAAGTGTGAAACTAATAGGCACCAGAATGTTTAGTATACCTTTAAGAATGGCAACAAGCTGAATAAATATTGAACTGAACGACAAATCATTTCGTTTTCATTTGCCAATTTACAGTGTATCTAGGAAGCATCAGAAGATGCTGCAGGTATCAGTATCATGGGAACAACACATTGCTGATGTCACCTACATGACCAGCTGGCTATAGGTCCAGTGTGGAGGAATCTTCATCATCAACATCATTAGTCACTGGGTTATCAGCATATCCTGAGTGTAAAATATTATTTTAACATGGACATTTCTTTATTTTTCAGGCAGGTTTTTCAGCTGTTTCCCACTCATTCCATTTCTTAACTAGAATGGGCACCACCTGCACTTTACATATTTGATGGAGATTCATGCATTTCTACATTTGCTGTTTTGAAAAACGTTTTTCAGATAAAGACTGAACATGATTTCCAAGTCTACATTTGCTGTGTTCATAAACAATGTTTTTGAGATAAACACTGAATATGATTACATTTCTACATTTGCTGTATTCATAAACATGTTTGTGAGCTAAACACTGAATATGATTACATTTCTACATTTGCTGTGTTCAAAAACAATATGTTTTTGACATAAAGACTGAATATGATCACATTTCTACATTTGCTGCGTTCAAAAACACATTTGCAAGATAAACACTGAATATGATTACATTTCTACATTTCGTTTATTTATTTTAAAGGGACAACACATATTAATGAACACACAGTGTAAATATGTCAGATTATAGTCATGGGCTAAATTTCCATCTGTAGTCCCCGATAGAGTATAAAAATTAAATAATTGACAGTAAAAACACAAACATCACAGGAGCAACAACAGACTACATAGGGGTCACTAACTACTACAACAACAAGACATAGACTGGACAAAAGACAAGAAACAAGAGGACAGTGACATGATCTGAGGATGAAGGTTATCTTACACAAACTCAGTTAAACGAGGGCACACAGTAAAAAAAAAAAACTACTACTACATGTACAATTCAATTGGAATAAGTTATTAAAAATTGCATGTCTAATTTCATAGATTTATATATTTGAAAAACCATAGCTTTAAGAACTTTTTGTTGTCTTCAAAAACATGTTTTTAACATAAAACTGATAATGGTTACATTTCTACATTTGTTGTGTTCAAAACATGTTTGTGATATATACACTGAATTTGATCACATTTCTACATTTGCAGTCTTCAAAAACATGCTTTTGAGACAAACACTGAATGGTCATCACATTTATACATTTGCTGTTTCCAAAACATGTTATTGACATAGTGAACATGATCATGTTTCTACATTTTCTGTCTTCAAAAACATGTTTTTGAGATACACACTGAATATCAATTTCAATTTTTTGGAACAGTCTTGCCAACAGACTTGCTTCAAGGCACTTCACACAAGTAAGGTCTAACCTTACTAAGCCCCAGAGCAACAGTGGTAAGGAAAAATGCCCTCTGAGGAAGAAACCTCAAGCAGACCAGACTCAAAGGGGTGACCCTTGCCATGCTACAGACATAAATTACAGAACAATTCACAAAATTAATATACAGGAAATGCTGTTGGGGTCGCCAGCACAAATACAACTCCCATCTCTGGATGGAGCTGCACAGAGAGAAAAAACAGAATCAGGCATCAGAAAGACAAGAAATACTGTATAATTTGCCAGCATGAATCAACAAGAAAAACAGGCCATTAGCCCTAAGCTTCACTAAAAGACCCAGAATTTAAGTAAAGTTGAGGCACACTCCGTTTCCTAATAAAATGAATTAAAAAAGTAAAAAGCGTAAAAACAAAACTATACCAGTATGCTAGCCATACAAAAGGGAAAACAAGTGCATCTTAAGTCTGGACTTGAAAGTCCCCACAGAATCTGACTGTTTAATTGATGCAGGGAGATCATTTCCACAGAACAGGGGCACGTTAAGAGAAAGCTCTATGACCTGCAGACTTCTTATTCACCCTAGGGACAGAAAGTAATCCTGCACCCCGAGAACGCAAAGCCGGTACGTAAGGTTTAATTAGGTCAGCTAGGTAGGGAGGTGCCAGTCCATGAACAGTTTTATAGACTAGTAGCAGAACCTTAAAATCTGATCTCACTGGGACAGGAAACCAGTGAAGGGATGCCAAAATGGGTGTAATCTGGTCTAACTTTCTGCTTTGTGTCAAAAGTCTGGCCACAGCATTTTGAACTAATTGGAGAGCCCTAATGCTAGACTACGGTAAACCAGAAAAGAGAACATTGCAGTTGTCCATGCTAGAAAATTGGACTACTGCAAAATCATGGATCAGGGTCTCAGCATCAGCCATAGACAGGATGGGATGAATCTTCACTATATTTTGCAGGTGGAAGAAAGCAGTCCTCGTGTTATCTCTAATGTGGAGGTCAAAGGACAATGTAGGATCAAAAATTACCCCAAGGTTCCTCACTTTGTCAGTGTGATGTATGACACACAAGCCTAGACTGAGCATTAAGTTTCAGACATCCGTCATCACTGATGCAAGGCAATCTTCTAAGGATTTTATGTGAGCGAGATTACCAGCAGTTATTGGCATGTATGAGTATCATCTGCATACCAGTGAAAGGTAATACCAAAACAACACAATATGTGCCCAAGGGGTGCGATATAAAGGGAGAAAAGCAGGGGGCCTAAGACGAACCTCTGTGGAACTCCGAATTTCATGTCACTAAGGTAGTGTTACTGTACAAAACAGTGAGAAAGACTGGTCAAGTATGACATCAGCAATGCAAGGGCACACCCAGTAATCCCAAAATAATTTTCCAGCCAATCAAGTAGAAAATGATGATCCACGGTATCAAATGCAGCACTAAGATCTAACAGCACCAGAACCATAGTGGTGTCCAAATCCATTGTAAGCAGAAGATCATTCACCACTTTAGTGAGAGCTGTGGAATATTTTCTAAAAGCAGACTCCAGTAGTTCAAAGAGATTATTCTCAGTAAGATAGTTCACGAGCTGCCGTGACACCACTTTTTCCAGAATTTTAGAGCAAAATGATAGATTTGATATCGGCCAATAGTTTTTCAATACACTGGGGTCAAGATTAGGTTTCTTAAGTAATGGTTTAATCACTGCAGATTTGAAACATTTAGGAACAGATCCAGAAGTTAAAGAAAGATTAATAGTTTCCAGCACAGTTGGCCCAAGAGTGGACCACAGGTCCTTAAACAGCTTTGATGATATAGGATCAAATAAACAGGTTGTGCTTTTTGTTGACGTTAATGAGCTTTGTCAGCATTCCTAGTCTTGTGCTGTAAAAGGAGCGCAAACTGGTTGTCCATGAATAAGTGTTGCTACCGTGTCAGACAAGAACTTTGAGTTATGCTTGTTTTTGTTGATCAAATCAGAGTAATCCGCTTTGTAGCCAATAATGCATGCTTATAGTCTAAGATAAGATAGCATCATGCCACGCAAGGTGGAATACTTCTAATTTTGAACGACGCCATTTCCGTTCTAGACCTCTTGCCTTATGCTTGAAGTCACACAGGTAATCACTGAACCAAGGTGACTGTGATTTGTGGGAGCGTGGTTTTAACACAGGTGGCACAATCATGCTTTTATTAGTTGTCTTCAAAAACATGTTTGTGAGATAAAGACTGAAGATGATCGCATTTCTACATTTGTTTTCTTCAAAAATATGTTAGTGATAAAGACTGAAGATGATCACATTTCTACATTTGTTTTCTTCAAAAATATGTTAGTGAGATAAAGACTGAATATGATTACATTTCTACATTTCCTGTAACCAAAACCTGTTTTTCAGACAAACACTTCTACATTTGTGTGTTCAAAAACATGTTTGTGAGACAAACACTGAATATGATCACATTTCTACATTTGCTGTGTTCCAAAACATGTTTGTAAGATAAAAACACTGACAGTGATCACACTGCTCCGTTCAAAAACATGGTTTTGAGACAAACACTGAATGTCATCATTAATACATTTACTGTGTTCCAAAACATGTTATTGACATAAACAGTGAATATGATCATGTTTCTACATTGTCTTCATAAACATGTTTGTGAGATAATCACTGAATATGATTATGTTTCTACTTTAGTTGTCTTGAAAACATGTTTGTGAGATAAACTGAATATGATTACATTTCTACATTTGCTGCATTCAAAAACATGTTTTGGAAATAAACACTGAATATGATTACGTTTGTACATTTGCTGCGTTAAAAACATGTTTTGGAGCTGCACACTGAATATGATCACATTTCTACAATTACTGCGTTCAAAAACATGTTTGTGAGATAAACACTGACTATGATTATGTTTCTACTTTAGTTGTCTTCAAAAACATGTTTAGGAGATACACACTGAATATCATCACAGTTCTATATTTGCTGCATTCAAAACATGTTTTGGAAATAAACAGTGAATATGATCATGATTCTAGATTTGTTGTGTTCAAAAACATGTTTGTAAGACCAAATACTGAATATGTTAACATTGATACATTTATTGCTTCAAAACATGTTTGTGTGAGACACTGAATACGATCACGTTTTCTTTACTGCTATTCTATCGTCACCGGTTGCGTTTATTCTCTGATTTTGCTTTGCCACTTTTTTTTTGTTACGTTCAATACTTTGCCATTTTGTTTTTGTTCAGCCACTTTGTGTTTTTGATCATTACTTTTCACTTATTTTGCTCATCTCATTTGTGATTTCAGTTATGCTATAATGTCGGGTTTTGTTTTCAGTTCTCATGTTCATGCTTTGTCCTGGTCCTGGTTATTGTTGGGAAACTTAGATCAGTGGCCTAGGGCCAGCCCTTCAGTCATTGGGTACAGCCTTTATGCTTCAGCGGGAGAAGTGGCAGTTCTGTCCATGGTTTCTGTTATTGCCACATCTTCTTTGATTGCCCCTGCACTTCATTGATATTGTTGGAAGGATGACGTCCTCCTTGGTCATAGCAACCTCCATGTCGCCTTCATCTTCATTCGTACCAGGCCATGGAGCTGGAGGTCTTTCATCATGAAGCGGTGCGACTGGTAGCTCAATACTTCCACTCGTGGAGTCAGTGGCTTCTCGACCAGCAGGGCTGGTAGTGTGATAGAAGTGGTGGCAATTCCCGATCATGGTTAGCACAGTTATTGCCTGTGGTCATAACTCTCAGGGGGTCATTTTCCAATATTTGATCCACTGACTATCCCCTGTACCAGCTTACCCCACCCTGTCTGGGCCCCGACTTCTTGGGTCGATGGCCGAGGCGAAGGTTCCCCGACTTTTTGTTTGTTTGATAAAGCAGCCAGCCAGGGGCCTATGGCCACAAACCTCACAAACTCGCACTCCATCAGGGTACTCCCAGATTTTAGTGTAGACGGGGCAATACCAGAGATTCTCGTAGAATGTCGGGTAAAAGGGAGCCCCTCCCCCCATTTTGCTCGAATGCCACACCACCTCAGCATTTGCCTCCACTTCCATACTTCTTTCTACCGCTATGAGGTAGGAAGGGGATGCTTCTAGGACCAAGTATCCCTCTTGCTGAATGGATGGGCAAGTGGGTCTTGTAACACCTGGAACACCACAGAGTGGGGGTGACATCCCAAAAGTGGTCAACGTGCCTTAGAGTGGCACAGTATATACAGGCCATTCCATTCTACAAAACAACATATGCATCAGTAATTCAGAACAGCTGTGTATTAGCAAGCAAGCAGGTAAGGCCCTCATTATATCAGGGCTCCTTTATTCTGGGTTCCCGGCATGCATCAGCAACAACGATGACAGCTTAGGAGAGTTCAGAGGAGAGCCCAGTCAAATTGGCAGCATCACCATCGCATTAGTTGTGGTGGTCGCCCTGGGGAAGCAGGCAGCATAGGTCATGAACCATGTCACCACAACTAGTTGGTCAATTAAGGTCATCCAGAACAACACCAAAAGTATACCCCAAGCCAGGCACCAAAGGGTAATGTTGCCGAGTCTGAGAAACCAGTGCTTCTGTGATTTTGGTTGTAAGGCACTAGTCAAGGTTGCTGCGTATCTCAACAGTCCCATGATCATTATGGCTTCACATAAAACATCAGCGATGGCCATTGGTGTGACGAAAAGTGCCACTGTGTCGAGGACCATCCAACAAATGATGGTTGTCCCCCTGCCATAGTCCTAGGCTAGTGGTTATTGTGAATCACCCTAGGACGTGAGTTAATAACAGGGATAGGCATACATGGCTACTTCAAGACATGTCAAACATGTCTTGAAATAGCAGCTGACGACCACTAGCTTGGCACAATCATGGAGTGGGGCCAGTATTCGCAGTGGCTGACTTGGGGTCCAGTACATAGCAGTAGAGGCGCCATAGAGTTAAAATTGCAATAAACTCCAGGTTAATCACTCTGAAAAAGGCTGTTGTGGCTACCTTGGTGGTGTTGTTGAACATGGTTCAGACTTCTTTGTTGTATCTTATTTTGCTTTCTCTGTCTGCTCTCAGAAGCTTCCCCCTCTCCAGGATTCAACACTGGATTGATCAGGATGTGCTGGCGCTTTGGATATTTATAGGCCCCGTTGCTCGTCCTTCTTGTGGAGGAGGGTCTTCCTGTTTTCTTCTGCTTTTGACGGATCTCTCCTCCCATATGAGTGCAAGGAGGCTCGAACGCCCCTTTTCACCAGAATGAATCCTATCGCTCCAGAGATAATAAGCCCTAAAATAATCAATAAATGGGCCAAATTTTACTGAGCAGGTTGCTGATCCAAGCCGTCACTACTATCCTTCTTTAGTTATTTCTCCTGCTTCTTCTATTACTGTAGGGAAGACTTCTTTAATAGCCATTCCTACTGTCTCATACCTGGTCCATTCATGCTCCTCTCTTTCCTCTCCGGAGTGCATCCAGTGGTCCTTAGGTGAATGGCAAGTTCTGTTGTTGTAAAAGCGATTTGGCACCAGCCATTCATACCCGCGGGTTTCATTATACAGTAACGTCATTTTATTATAAACTTGCTTTTGTGTGAAACAAATAAGCATATTATTTGGAAATTCCTCTCAATTCTCATAAACTGAGACTGAGTGACACTCTGTATGATACAGAAAAGTATTTACAATTGTGCAGATAGGGTTAATAAGCATTTGAACTGACTTGGTTTTGTTTGTTATCTGTGTGACAGACAACATGTTGACAAAATGAGTCTTAGTATGTAGAAGTCAAAACTTGAAGCCTTATTACATATGAAAGGTATATTTTCTGAACAAAAAAATAATACTGTTTGTAGAACTTGCAGCTGGTCTGCTCTGTGTCAGCCTGATCCCGTCAGATCTCAGAAGCTAAGTGCAGCATCTGGTTAGTACTTTGATGGGAGACCTCTTTGGAGCACCGGCGGCTGGCTGTGTTTGTTTCTCCAGGTAACACTGAAATTGCGGGAGCAGCCAAATGGACAACAATGACAACTTAGTTTTTAGAACTTGAAATTTGAAGTTATACATATAAAGGTACATTTTCTGAACAAAAAATAACAAGTTGGCACAGTTTTCATTTATCTGAATTCTTTGTGTGTGCAGGTCAAAAATTTAAGTTACATTACACAAGAAAGTTATCTCAACAAAAACGTATTTGTTTGTTCAAACTTAATATTTTTAGTTGGCCTCAAAACCCAAAAATCCAGTGGCGACTGTTGCCTTGAAATTTTAAGTTGACACAGCTTTTTTGTTTTTACAGTGTACCTTCAGGCTTGGAGAACACCCTTGATCGTCTGGTTCTTCTTTACTCCTGTGCAATCATATATCCACTTTCCCCATCCTCTAGTTTTGACTTCATTTATAGGGCACCTATATAGGAAATTTACCATCATGCGTGTACGTTGTACCATTTAGGCTGTCGAAGATGTTGTCCGCCATTGGTCGATCTTCTGAAAATCCCCTGCTGGCACTCCTATCAGCTCATCAGGTTTTGGTAGCTTCTGTACATACATATCTGTCTGGTATGGTCCTTAAAGGCCTCGACCAGTCCAGGTAGATCCTGCTGGGAAGGTGCCAACAAAGTGTTGCAGCGGGATAATCCAAGTCCACAGCAAGGTGGTGTTAAGCGATTTTTCATGAAAAGCACTTGGTATCTCACTGTATATCCCTTTCTTTACCAGTTACCAAGGCACAGTCGCTCTGGTGATCACCATGAAGTTCTGAGTATTACACCTTCATTTGTCTCAATACACAGTCTCTATGTTTCTATACAACTTTCTTTACGGGGCGTCCTTAAAGCCCCGTATAGAGAATTATCGGTTAAAGTTTATCGGAGTCGGAGTGGGTCTTGGTAGCAGTGTAACGAGTGGGACAGCCATTCCTAGTGCCGTTGTTGGAGTGGCTGTTCCTGGTGCTGCCATTGGTGTGGCATCTGTGGCTGCATTTGGGCTGTTGATGTTGTGTGTTGGGGGGGTGTGGCTGGACATTTTGGTGTTCTTTTCTTTTCTTTGCTCTCCAGGTGGGATGAAAACTGATTTGTCTGTGGAAAAGGTGCTGGCTGAAGAGTCCTTCACCCTCATCAACATTATGTGCAGCACCTGTGGATGGTGCTCACATGCAACCTTAAAGACTTTCAGCTGAAGCAGATAATTAGATGGCGTTCTGCATTTAAGCCATGTGTGATTCAAGCAGAATTGCCAGGAACTCGACCTTGTGATGTTCGTTTGTGAGACGCTGAGGACCGCGCCTGGGTTTGACACATCGTGCCTCTGAAGGAAGAAGGGTGAGGGACACATGCTGTCAGCACACATCAGAGGTGATTAATTATTTGACTAATTGTTGATAGTAACTTGGTATTTTGTTACGCAGTATATTTGAATTGTGATGAGAGTTGTGCAGCTCGCTTCTCACTGCCGTGGCGTGCGGACCGGTGATCCTCCACCTGTTGTGAGAAGCTGCTCATTTGCATAAAGCTTAAAATACAGACCTGAATGTGTTGCTGATGGTGTGTGTCTTTTGAAGGATATTGGTTGTAACTGCTGACTTACCTCACCTCTTCTATCCTTCGCAGAGAGTCGGTTTGTCGTGTCCACCTGGGCGGTGTTTGGCGGTAAAGTGAGTCCAGAAGCGCCGGGCTTCGATCCTTTTGGGCGCTGGAGAGCGTGCCAGCCTTCACTCCACCAGAATGACGCTGTTTTAGTTTCTACACTTTATTATGCACCAGAGGGTGAAAAAATAAATTGTTTTTGTTATTGGAACCGCTTTCTGGTTATTTTAGCGCTGGGTTCCGTCAGACGCAGGTCCGCTCCTCAACCCGCGTCGACACATAACAGTTGACAGCTCTGACTCGCGTTATTAAGCTGGGGTTTGGTTCTGTTTTTGTTTTCCTGGAGTCTTGTTTCTTTTTCTTTGCTGGAATCCATTTGCCAGGTCAATGCATGACTTGTACTTCTTGATCTGCAACATTTTCAGGGTGCCTTGGGGGTTTAATTGTCGGTTGAGGGCTTTGAAGTTGATTACTGGTCTCCAGCCCCCTCCTGCAGATTCCAGCTTCTTGACAGCTTGGCTAGGACTGTTGGTAATCAGGTTAAGTTCTCCTCGAATGATCCCTTGAAGTTATGAGTTCCTTCACTATCTGATCCATTTCTTCAACCGCTCCTGGGTTCAGCAGGTATTTTCGCACTGGTGGATTTGAATGTATTATAGAAGACATACCTTACTGAATTTTCATGTCCAATTATCAATGATTAGATTTAGTTAAAGGAAGAAAAACCAAACAACCAAACTTGAAGTTTTGTTGTTGCGAAATCAGTTGTGAACACAGGAGCCAAAATACCTTTGGGAACTTGAAAGTGTATTCAGAAGTGTGGAATTATTCAAAACCAGCCACAGAAGGTCCATAATATGCAAAACAACTGACGTTACAGTGAAAACAATTTTAGGGAAAATCGTCAAAACATATTGACATAAGCACTGAATATGATCATGTTTCTACATTTTCTGTCTTCAAAAACATGCTTTTGAGATACACACCGAAAATGTTATGATCTGGCCCTTTTGGGGCCAGCTGTTATGCTGCTGGTCCTTTTTCCATGTTCTGGGCCTCTGTGTCTTGTGACATGATAGCATGTCTTGTTATCATGTTCATGTTATGATTGGTTTTGTTTCATTCCAATCCATTCATTCCGCAACTAAACCTCGTCAATGATTAGGTTTAGCTGCAAAATCAGTTGGGAACACAGGAGCCAAAATACCTTGAGGAACTTGCATAATGTGTAAAAAAAACTGATGTTACAGTGATAACAATATTAGGGCAAATCGTCAATAGAGTCTTCTGAGAGCCAACATGGTAAACATCTCATACCAATTTATCAATGATAAGATTTAGTTAAAGGAAGAACAGCCTAACAACCAAAGTGTCGTTTTCTCATTGCGAAACCAGTTGTGAAAACAGGAGCCAAAATACCTTGAGGAACTTGAAATTGCATTTAGGCGTGAAGAATAAACAAAAAACAGTCACAGGAGGTAAACTGACATAATGTGTAAAAAAAATGATGTTACAGTGAAATGATGTTACATTAAGATAAATCGTCATTTGAGTCTTGGGAAAGCCAACATGGTAAACATCTCATGCTGATTTATCAATGATAAGATTTAGCTAAAGGAAGAACATCCAAACAACCAAAGTGACATTTTCTTGTTGCGAAAACCACTTGTGAACACGGGAGCCCAAATACCTTTAGTAACGTGAAATTCCATTCAGACATCAGGAATTATCCAAAACCAGCTACTGATGATCCATTGACATAATATGTGAAAGAACTGATGTAACACACACACACACACACACACACACACACACACACACACACACACACACACACACACACACACACACACACACACACACACACACACACACACACACACACACACACACACACACACACACACACACATCGTCAATCGCTTAATCCAATCAAGGGTTGCGGGGGCTGAAGCCTATACCAGCAGTCATAGAGCATGGGCGGGGTACACCCAGGACAGGATGCCAGTCTGTTGCAGGGGCACAAACAGACAAACAAACACATTCACACCCACTCGCACACCTATTGACAATTTAAAGATTCCAATCCACCAAACCTGCATGTGGGAGGAAACTGGAGCACCCAGAGGAAACCCATGCAAACACGGGGAGAACATGCAAACTCCACACAGAAAGGCCACAGGCGGGAATTGAACCCATGACCGTCTCGCTGTGAGGCAACATTGACAACCACTAAGCCACCGTGCTGCCACTGATGTAACAGTGAAAACAATATTGGGGTAAAACGTCAATAGTGTCTTGGGAGAGTCTACATATTAAGCATCTCATGCCCCTTTATCAATGATTGGATCTAGGTAAAGGAAGAACATCCAAACAACCAAAGTGACGTTTTCTTGTTGGGAAACCAGTTGTGAACACAGGAGCCAAAATACCTTGAGGAACTTGAAATTGCATTTAGAAGTGAAGAATAAACAGCCACAGGAGGTACACTGACATAATGTGTAAAACAACTGATGTTACAGTGAAAACAATATTAGGGAAAATCGTCAAGAGAGTCTTGGGAGAGCCAACATAGTAAACATCTCATGCCCATTCATCAATGATTAGGTTTAGTTAAAAGGAATAACAACCAACGTGACGTTTTCTCATTGCTAAACCAGTTGTGAAAACAGGAGCCAAAATACCTTTAGGAATGTGAAATTGTATTCATAAGTGAGGAATTATCCAAAACCAGCCACAGAAGGTCCATTCACATAATGGGCCTCATGTATCAAAGTTGCGCACTTGTGGCGTAAATTTACGGCGTAAACTTGAAATACACCAAAGTCGCAGTGACATGTATCACGCAGTGCGCACCTGCCCATTTCTGGCGTACGCCTGACGTGACCTTGATAAATGCAGCGGGTGGAAACGATCGTAATTATAATAAACACGCCCATAAATATTCAGACTCTGCTTCAGACACATCCTCATTTTACAACATAGAAGCCGAAAAGACGGCAATGAAAAAGAACTCCACCAATCACGACGCGTGCCAATAGAGCATCAAAAGCGGCTGTCATATCAATTGTTTTGTAGTATATAATCAGTAAAGTATTACAGTGGTCCCTCATTAATCGCTGGAGTTACGTTCTAAAAAAATAGCCCATAATACGTGAAACTGCGACGTAGTCAGCGTTATTTTTTACAATTATTATAGACGTTTCAAAGCTGTAAAACCCCTCACTACACAGTTTATACACTTTCTCAATCAGGCATGAACATTTTCTCACTTTTCTCTCGTGTGTAAACACTCTCAAAGTTCAAACCTTAGTAGGAAAATAAGACCAAACTGTTTTCAGGCCCAAACATTTGTTTGAGAAATAAAAATAGAACGTTTTCCTATAAATAATTATGATGGCAGAACTAACGAATTAATTTTAATGATCAATGAACGAGGTCGGACACATAAGAAATTATTAATAATGACTCACCAGTATTTCACAGATCGGGCCTCTGCGTCCTGACGCTGCGCCTTTTCCCACTCACATCTCGCTGCAGCAGGTGTGTGTTTCCGTGTGACAAACACAGTTATGAGTAGTTGTTGGCGCTCTTTTTTCTTCTGGGCAACAAGATTCTTATAAACAGATACGCAGAACACAGAACACTGTAAAAAAAAAAAAGGCATGCAAAATTGGACTAAAAACTCCGCGAGACTCCGAGGCCACGACAGGTGAACGATGTTATAGCGAGGGACCACTGTATTCTCTTTTCACATGTCAATAATTCTTGACGTGGATATTTGCTCGCTCAATTAATAAGACACGCCTAATCTGTCAGATTTCTTTATTTTTTAAATGTATTTCTGTATTTATTTTATTGTGACAACCGAATGGAGACGACAAAACCTGATTGCAGCACGGGCGAATTAAGGGAATGACGAAACTACAGTTGTTATTATCAATTTCATTGTCTAAAACGATCACACCACATGAAGTTAAGCTCAGTGCTGCTCTGGCTCCAGGCACGAAGTCTGGAGAAAAAGGCGAGCAGTGCTGTCTTTGCAGTAACGCTGTGGCCACGGATCGTGCTCCATAACAATCAATCAATCAATCAATCAATTTTTTTTATATAGCGCCAAATCACAACAAACAGTTGCCCCAAGGCGCTTTATATTGTAAGGCAAGGCCATACAATAATTATGTAAAACCCCAACGGTCAAATACACCCCATATACGCTCAAATATCGCCGTACGCAATGTTGATACATGAGGCCCAATATGTAAAAGAACTGATGAAACAGTGAACTCTCCTATGACAAAAACACTTTCCTGAGTTGAAATCACTTTATGTGAAGAAAAGAGTTTCCTCAGTTGAAATCACTTTCAGTGAAGAAGACTTTGCGCAATGGAATTCAATGTCTGTGAAGAAAAGAGTTTATACAGTTGAACTCTTCTATGATGAGAAGAGTTTCCTCAATTGAATTCACCTTCGATGAAGAAGACTTTCCTTAGTGAAATTCAGCATCTATGAGGAAAAGAGTTTCCTAATTGAATTCACTTTCTGTGAAGAAAACAGTTTCCTCAGTTGAACTCACCATCTATGAAGAAAATAGTTTCCACAGTTGAACTGTTTTGAGATGAGAAGTGTTTCCTAAGTTGAATTCACCTTCTATAAAGAAGACTTTCCCCAGTGGAATTCACCTTCCCAGAAGAAATTACTTTCCTCACTTGAATTCACCTTCTACGAAGAAAAGCGTTTCCTCAGTGGAATTCACCTACGATGAAGGAAAGAGAAGCCTCAGTGGAATTCACATTATATGAAGGAAAACATTTCCACAACTGAATTCACCTTCTATGAGGATTACAGTTTTCTCAGTTGAACTCACCACTGTGAAGAAAATATTTTCCACAGTTGAATTCATCTTCTATGAAGAAAAGAGTTACCTTAGTTGAATTCACCTTCTATGAGTTTACACAGTTGAATTCACCTCTGTGAAGAAAACTGTTCCGTCAGTTGAATTTACCTTCGATGAAGAAAAGACTTTCCTCAGTTGATTTCACCTTCTATGGAGAAAAGATTTTCCACAGTGGAATTCAACTTCACTGAAGAAAAGTTTCCTTAGTTGAATTCATCTTCTGTGAAGAAGAGTGTCCTCAGTTGAATTCTCCTTCTGTGAAGAGTTTCCTTCATGGAATTCACCTTGAAGGAAACTGTTTACACAACTGAATTCACCTTCTATGAAGTAAAGAGTTTCCTCTGTGGAACTGACCTTTTATGAACAAAAGCGTTTTCACAATTGAATTAACCTTCTGTGATGAAAACAGTTTCCTCAGTTGATTTCACCTTCTATGAAGGAAAGCATTTCCTCAGTGGAATTCACCTTGAAGGAACAAGTTTCCTCAGTGGAATTCACATTCATTGAAGAAGAGACTTTCCTCAGTTGAATTCACCTTCTATGGAGAAAAGAGTTTCCTCAGCTGAATTCCCCCTCTATAAAGAAAAGAGTTTCCTCAGTTGAATTCTCCTTTGAAGACTTTCCACAGCTATGATGAAAAGAGTTCCCCCAATGGAATTCACGTTCTATGAAGGAAAGAGTTTCTTCAGTGGAATTCACCATCAGCGAAGACGTTCTTCAGTTGAATTCATCTTCTGTGAAGGAAAGAGTTTCCTCAGTGGAATTCACATTCAATGAATAAAAGCGTTTCCTCAGTGGAATTAACCTTGAAGGAAAGAGTTTCCTCAGTGGAATTCACCTTCGCTGGAGAAAAGACTTTCCTCAGTTGAATTCACCTTCGATGAAGAAAGATTCCTTGGTTGAAGTCATCTTCTGTTCAGAAGCGTTTCCTCAGTCGAATTCTTCTTCTGTGAAGAAAAGAATTTCCTCAGTTGAATTCACCTTCAATGACGAAAAGAGTTAGTGGTCGTCTGATGCAAGTAAATATGCACGTGTCGTGTGAATGACCTATAATGAGCGTGGGTCAACACAATGTCTTCCCGCCACTTAGCTAGTGGTAAATGAGTAAGCGAGTCAACGACATGTTGACTCACTGAAGTTTATTATTGGGATGTAGATCTTTCTTCTTTGGCTTTAGATCTGTGTAGGGTATGTGTATTTCTGTTACATCCATAGCAAGAGCTTCTTTTGCCACCTTCTCAGCTTTTTCATTTCCCTTAATGCCTGTATGACTAGGCATCCAGGCAAATATTACATGCTTACCTAATGTACCAATTGTGTACAAAGTTTTCAAAAGTTGAACAATATACAGATGTGTATAAATTTTACCCTGCAAAGCCAGCAAGCTTGACAGAGAATCTGTATAAACAACAAAATGTCTTTGGTCAGTGCCCCCAACAACACCCAAAGCCATTTTCAGGGCAAACAACTCAGCTGTATATATAGAAGAACTGTCTGGCAATCTAATTTGCCTTTGAAGATGGCCACTTACACAAGCTGGACCAACTTTGTCCTGGTCTTTTGATTCATCTGTATAGATCTCACAATAATACCTGTATTTATACCTCTTTTCTCCAAATTCGTTCAAAAAGATTAAATCATTCGTACAACTCTTTTTAAATGTTCTTAGTGATAAACCAATTACTTGGTTCAACGAGCTATTAGGTATGCGAAGAAGCTATATTAGGAGTACTGAGTATGCACCTTCCTCATTTCCTCCGAGCGTCCCACATAAACCAAAAGGTTTAATAGCTGATGGTCTACAAGTATAGAAAGTAGAATATCGTGGCATAAAGGTACCATAATATGTTGAATTATGACAGTTATGTTTTAATTTATTTGCATAGTGAAGAGATAACTTTTCGAATCTTAAATGTAACGGTACTTAATTTGCCTCCACATAAAGGCTCTGCATAGGAGAGGTACAAACTGCCCTAGACAAATTCGGAGACCTTGATTCTGAATTGGCTCCAACCTGTCAAGGTAAGACTTACGGGTAGAGCCATAAACTGCACAACCATAATCCTGTTTATGTCTAACTAGATGTTATGTGTCGGATGCAGCTCGGAGAACCGACCAGCGTTTGAAGGACCCAGTATGAAATAAGCAGAGCACGGTACAAAGGCTAACTGAATTTAATACATAACAGTGATGTGATACAAAACAACAAAAGAGTGTGCGGTCTGGCGTGGTGGTGATACGATGCGCTCCCAGCAGCGCTAACGGTCCGGAGCCAGAAGCCGTTCGGATCCAAGGACCCAGCCGACACCCCCCAGGTGGTCGCAACAAACCGAGTCTGTGAAAGAAGGAACCATTATGTGAGTCCACACTCTACACACAGAGAGACCACTCAAAGGTGTACATAAACAGCAAACACTTCCTGGCTTAATTACTAATCAGCTTCCCAACCTGCAGGCATGGAACATCCAGTTCACAAAACTCCACTACAGTGGAAGCCGATACATGACTAACGTACAGCTCAATATAATAAGGTGTGAGGGACACCACATTTACTGACTGTATAAACATTAGTCACAAAATCTAACGTACCTCAGGAAGTGTGCTGACGAGCGTGAGACCTCACCCCCTCCTCTTTCACAGACCGTGCATCAAACCCTGGACGTTCTCTGCATCCACTGATGATGAGATGGCTCCCGAGACGACGATCTCACCCGTCTGGTCACAAGGTCGAGTCTCTGGCAAATACACACTGTATACTCCAGTCTTAAATGCCACCATGTTCCAATCCATATAGATGCACCACAGCTGTGAGTCCTGACGAGCCGCAGGTGATCAGGGTGAGGTCCTGATAACCTCAGCAACACAGCCACTCAGTCCCAAATGCAAGCCACCTGGAAGGAAAAACAAAAGACAGAAACAAAAAGGCAGCCAGGCCCCCCAGCCATACAACACTAGAGCTCTAAAGAGGCGGAGGAGTACAAATGCATTCAGCACCCCAATAAATTTTTGACACGACCCTTACCAGGGCTAAGGCTTTAGGGCAATTATGCCTTACGTAATCAAATATGTGCTTTAAAAGTAAGTTTATTATCAAAGATGACGCAAAGCAATTTTGTCTGACGAACAACAGGAATAATAGTGCCATGTAGTTTAAGTTCTGGATCAGGGTGTACTGACAGTTTAGCACAAAAATGAACACACACAGTCTTGGTTTTAGAGAAGAGAAAACCACTCTCATCAGCCCAACTACCAATCTATTTAAACAATTTTGCAACACTGTTTCCATAAATAACATATCTGGTGACGAACAAGATCTATCAAACCCAGGAATGACAACGTCAACAATGCTATTTATCTTCAATGGGAACAGGGTAACGGATAGGATGTTGCCTTGCCTTTCCTGATCATGTAAATCGGAAAACGTTGACCTGTGTGACGAGAAGAGTTTCCTCAGGTAAATTCACCTTCAGTGAGGAAAACCTTTATCAGTGCAATTCAAGAGATTCAACAGTTGAATTCAACTTCTATGACGAATGCTTTCCTCAGAGGCATTCACCTTATATGACGAAAAGAGTTTCCTCAGTTGAACTCACCTTCTATGAAGAAAAGAGTTTCCTCTGTTGAATTCACCTTCAATGAAGAAGACTTTCCTTAGCGGAATTCAGCATCTATGTGGAAAAGTATTTCCTCACTTGAACTCACATTCTGTGAAGAAAAGAGATTCCACAGTTGAATTCAACTTATATGATGAAAGCGTTCCTCAGTGGAATTCACGTTCTGTGATAAAAAGTACCTCAGTTGAACTTACCTTCTGGGAAGAAAAGCTTGCCACAGTTGCACTCACCTTCCATGAAGAAGCCGTTCCTCAGTGGAAATCACGTTCTATGAAGAAACGAGTTTCCACAAAAGAACTCACCTTATATATGAAGAAGATTTTCCTCAATGGAATTCACCTTCTCTGACGAAGAGAGTTTTATCAGTTGAATTCACTTTCTATGAAGAAGAGTTTCCAAAGTTGGTCTTCTATGAAGAAAAGAGTTTCCACAGTTAAACTCTTCTTTGATGAAAACACTTTCCTGAGTTGAATTCACTTTCTGTGAAGACAACAGTTTCCACAGTTGAACTCACCTTCTATGAAGAAGACTTTCCTCAGTGGAATTCACCTTCTATGAAGTAAAGAGTTTCCACAATTGAATTCACCTTGTAGACTTTCCTTAGTGTCTATGGGGAAAAGATTCCTCACATGAACTCACCTTTTGTGAAGAAAAGAGTTTCCACAGTTCCACATTCCTCAGTGGAATTTGCCTTCTATGTTTCTACAGTTGTACTCTTCTATGACAAAAAACTTTGTTGAATTCAACGTCTATTACGAAAGCTTTCCACAGTTGAACTCAACTTCTATGAAGAAAAGTGTTTCCACAGTAGAACTCACCTTCTATGAAGAAAAGAGTTTTCTCAGTTGAAATCACCTTCTGTGACTAAAAGAGTTTGCTCAGTTGAACTCACCTTCTATGACGAACAGGTTCCACATTGTAATTCACCTTCTATGACGAAAAGGGTTTCCGCAGTTGAATTCACCTATAATGAAGAAGACTTTCTCAAGTGGAATTCAGCATCTATGAGTAAAAGAGTTTACTCAGTTGAACTCACCATCCGCGAAGGAAAGCGTTTCCACAGTTGAACTCACTGTCTATGAAGAAAACAGTTTCCAAGGGTGAACATGTTCCGTGAAGAAGACTTTCCTCAGTGTAATTCACTTTCTGTGAAGAAAAGTGTTTCCACAGTTGAACTCACCTTTGATGAAGAACAGGTTCCGCAGTGTAATTCACCTTGTATGACAAAAAGGGTTTCCACAGTTGGATTCACCTTCTATGAAGAAGACTTTCTTCAGTAGAACTCACCTTCTGTGAAGAAAATAGATTCCTTAGTTGAACCCACCTTCTATGAAGACTATCCTCAGTTAAACTCACCTTCTATGAAGAAAAGATTTTCCACAGTTGAACTTACCTTCTGTGTGAAGAAAATAGGTTCTTGAGTTGAACTCACCTTCTATAAAGAAAAGATTTTCCACAGTTGAACTCACCTTCTTGTTGGGAAAGTGTAGTGACACGGACCCACAACAGGGGGCGTAAAGGAACGGACAATGGAAATGCAAAAGATAACAATTTAATGTTGTGAAATGTGCACAACGGTATACAGATATGACTTTAGATAACAGTCAAACAGTTGGTGACGTGTGGGCATGGTCGAGGATAGGAGATGCCTGTCCAGAGAAGAGTCGGGCCCCACATGATTTCCACTGCCAGTGGAGACCTGCAATACACTGGAGCCACCAAGTCCTGAGTCCACAGGTGGCCACCGCCTCCAGCTGTTGGATCGGGTACTGCTGGCAGGAAGCACAGACAGATCAAGTGGGTGTGTGCACACCCAGCAAACAGTTCAGCACACTCACAGTTCTTTCTGGAGTGACACGTCCTTCACTCTCTCTCAGGCAGCAGGAAAACCAAGTTCGTGCAGTGCCTACTGAAACACTACGAAATTTAGGAGCGGAATCGCCGACTCCTCCAAATTTCCAACTCACCAGCTCCAAGCTGTCAGTTACAGCAGGTTACGACTGCAAAGAATTTAGTATCCAATACGTGCGTACGGCACAGAGAAAGGCTGAGAAGGTTACCTGTCAGGTAAGACGATTTCTCGGCAGGGATGTGGTGTCACTGCCAGGCTTTTATGGAGAAGGTGATGAATGACAGCTGATGAGGTGTGATGAATGACAGCTGTCCGTAGGGTTCCAGGAAGGCGGCTGCACCCTCTGGTGCCTGAAGCCCGCTTTCAGGCAGGGCGCCCTCTGGTGTTGGGCCAGCAGTACCTCCTCTTCTGGTGGCCCACATAACACTTCTGTTAAGAAAAGAGTTTCCACAGTGGAATTCACCTTCTACGAAGAAAACAGTTTCCTCAGTTGGACTCTTCTATGACAAAAGACTTTTCTGAGGTGAATTCACCTTCTATGAAGAAAACAGTTTCCTCAGTTGGACTCTTCTATGACAAAAGACTTTCCTGAATTGAATTCACTTTCTATGAAGTAAACAGTTTCCTCAGTGGAATCCACCTTCTGTGAAGAAAAGTCTTTCCTCAGTTGAACTCACCTTCTGTGAAGAAAAGAGTTTCCACACTGGAATTCACATTCTACAAAGAAAACAGTTTCCTCAGTTGAACTCTTCTATGATTAAACAGTTTCCTCAGTTGAGCTCACCTTCTGTGAACAAAATAGATTCCTTAGTTGAACTCACCTTCTATGAAGAAAAGAGTTTCCACAGTTGAACTCACCTTCTGTGAAGAAAAGAGTTTCCTCAGTAGAACTCACCTTCTATGAAGAAAAGATTTTCCACAGTTGAACTCACCTTATGTTAAGGAAAGAGTTTCCAC
The DNA here is from genome assembly GCF_902500255.1 of Thalassophryne amazonica. NCBI lineage: Eukaryota > Metazoa > Chordata > Actinopteri > Batrachoidiformes > Batrachoididae > Thalassophryne > Thalassophryne amazonica. The sequence goes on from NW_022986283.1 coordinate 173,315, forward strand.
AGTGGAATTCACCTTCTATGAAGAAAACAGTTTCCTCAGTTGGACTTTTTTATGACAAAAGACTTTTCTGAGTTGAATTCACTGATGAAGTAAACAGTTTCCTCAGTGGAATCCGCCTTCTGTGAAGAAAAGTCTTTCATCAGTTGAACTCCCCTTCTGTGATGAAAATAGTTTCAGCAGTGGAATTCACCTTCTGTGAAGAAAAGAGTTTCCACACTGGAATTCACCTTCTCCAAAGAAAACAGTTTCCACAGTTAAACTCTTCAATGATGAAAGACTTTTCTGAGGTGAATTCACCTTCTATGAAGAAATGAGTTTCCTCAATTTGAATATTCTATGATGAAAGACTTTTCTGAGGTGAATTCACTTTCTGTGAAGAACAGTTTCCTCAGTTGAATTCACCTTTTATGAATAAAAACTTTCTTCAGTTGAATTCACCTTCTGTGAAGAAAACAGTTTCCTCACTGGAATTCACCTTCTATGAAGAAGACTTTCCTCAGTTGAACGCATCTTGTATGCAGAAAAGATTTTCCACAGTTGAACTCACCTTCTGTGAAGAAAAGAGTTTCCACAGTGGAATTTACCTTTTACGAAGAAAACAGTTTGACACTTGAACTCACCTTATATGAAGAAAAGAGTTCCCTCACTTGAATTCATCTCTTATGAATAAAAGACTTTTCCTTAGTTGAACTCCACTTCTGTGATGAAAAAAGGTTCTTCACTTGAACTCACAAGAAAGAGGAGAATTCAACCGATGGTTGAACCTCAGATTCAGGAGGAGCAGTGTGGTTTTCGTCCTGGTCGCGGCACACTACATGCTCCATCGGGTGGTCAAGGGTTCATGGGAGTTCGCCCAACCAGTCCACATGTGTTTTGTGGATCTGGAGTAGGCGTTTGACCGTGTCCCTTGGGGCACCCTGTGGGGGGTGCTCCGGGAGTACGGGGTCCGGGGTCCTTTGCTAAGGGCTATCCGGTCCCTGTACGACCACTACAGGAGCTTGGTTCGCATTGCCGGTAGTAAGTCAAACCTGTTTCCAGTGCACGTTGGCCTCCGCCAGGGCTGCCCTTTGTCACCGGTTCTGTTCATTATTTTTATGGACAGAATTTCTAGGCACAGCCAGGGTGTAAAGGGGGGGTCTGGTTTGGGAACCACAGAATCTCGACTCTGCTGTTTGCGGACGAAGTGGTTCTGTTGGCTTCGTCAAATCAGGACCTTCAGCGTGCACTGGGGTGGTTTGCAACCGAGTGTGAAGCGTCCGGGATGAGAATCAGCACCTCCAAATCCGAATCCATGGTTCTCGACCAGAAAAAGGTGCTGATCGGTCGACAGCTCTGCCCCTCTCTTCACTCTAGTGTCCGAGACACGTGGCCGAAGGTCAGATGATACGACTACAAAGTCGATCATCGACCTCCGGCTCAGGGTGTCCTGGTGCCACGTGCACTTTTGGACACCCTTGTGCTTGAACATGGTGTTCGACTCCGAGCTTGTGGCCCGGCGGCCACAAGCTGCGAGTCGAGCTTGGCTCGAATCGGCCTCCGATCTCGACTCCGAGCTCAGAGTCAAGCTCGGAGTTGAGCTCGACTCCGATCTCGGGAGGAGCTCGGAGTCGAGCTGCTGCTCCTCCACATCGAAAGGAGTCAGTTGAGGTGGCACGGGCATCTTTTCTGGATTCCTCCTGGACGCCTCGAAGGAGAGGTGTTCCGGGCACGTCCCAGCGGGAGGAGGCCCAGTGGAGGACCCAGGACACGCTGGAGGGACTACATCTCTCGGCTGGCTTGGGAACGCCTTGGGGTTCCCCCAGAGGAGCTGGGGGAGGTGTGTGTGGATCGGGAGGTCTGGGCGGCTTTGCTTGAGCTGCTGCCCCTGCGACCCGACTCCGGATAAAGTCGAAGAAAATGGATGGATGGATGGATGGATGGATTGATAGTTGAACTAACCTTTTCTTCACAGAAGGTGAGTTCAACTGAGAAAAGTCTTCTCCATTGACGCGGTGAGTTTGAGGAAAGAATTTTCTTCACAGAAGGCAGATTCCACTGAGGAAACTATTTTCTTCATAGAAAGTGAATGTAACTCAGGAAAGTCTTTCATCATATCAGAGTTCAAATGTAAAAACTGTTTTCTTCATAGAAGGTGAATTCCACTGATGAAACTGTTTTCTTCAAAGAAGGTGAATTAAAGTGAGGAAAGGGTTTTCATCAGACAAGAGTTCAATGGTGGAAATTGTTGTCTTCACGGAAGGTGAGTTCAACTGAGGAAAGTCTTCATATTAGGTGAGTTCAACTGTGGAAACTCTTTATAGAAGATGAGTTCAACTCAGGAAAGTCTTATTCACAGAAGGAGAGTTCAACTGAGGAAACTCTTTTCTGCGCAGAAGTTGAGTTCAGCTGAGGAAAGTCTTCTTCATAGAACGTGAGTTCAACTAAGGAATCTATTTTCTTCACAGAAGGTGAGTTCAACTGAGGAAAGTCTTCTTCGTAGAGGGTGAGGTCAATTGTGTTAACTCTTTTCTTCACAGAAGTTGAGTTCAAATGAGGAAAGTCTTCTTCATAGAAGGTGAATTCAACTGAGGAAAGACATCTTCATAGCAGATGAGTTCAACTGTGGAAAATCTTTTCTTTATAGAAGGTGAATTCAACTGATGAAAGTCTTTTATTCATAAAAGGTGAATTCAACTGAGGAAACTGTGTTCTTCACAGAAAGTGAATTCTCCTCAGAAAAGTCTTTCGTCATAGAAGATTCCAACTGAGGAAACTCTTTTCTTCCTAGAAGGTGAATTCCACTTTGGAAACTCTTCTCGTCACAGAAGGTGAGTTCAACTGTGGAAACATTTCTTCATATAAGTTGAGTTTAACAAAGGAATCTGTTCTTCATAGAAGGTGAGTTCATCTGAAGAAAGACTTATTCATAGAATTTGAATTCCACTGTGGAAACGCTTTTCTTCACAGAAGGTCAGTTCAACTGTGGAAAATCTTTTCTTTATACAGGGTGAGTTCAACTCAGGAAAGACTTCTTCATAGAAGGAGAGTTCAGCTGACGAAAATCTTCTTCATAGAAGGTGAGTTCACCTGTGGAAACTCCATTCTGCGCAGAAGTTGAGTTCAAATGAGGAAAGTCTTCTTCATAGAATGTGAATTCAACTGAGGAAAGTCTTTTCATCACAGAAGAGTTCAATGGTGGAAACTGTTTTCTTCATAGAAAGTGAATTCCACTGTGGAAACTGTTTTCTTCACAGAAGGTGAATTCAACTGAGGAAAGTCTTTTATTCATAAAAGGTGAATTCAACTGAGGAAACTGTGTTCTTCACAGAAAGTGAATTCACCTCAGGAAAGTCTTTCTTCATAGAAGATTCCAACTGAAGAAACTCTTTTCTTCCTAGAAGGTGAATTCCACTGGGGAAACTCTTTTCGTCACAGAAGGGGAGTTCAATGGTGGAAACTGTTTTCTTCATAGAAAGTGAATTCCAATGTGGAAACTGGTTTCTTCACAGAAGGTGAGAGCAACTGACAAAACGGATTTCTTCACAGAAGGTGAGTTCACCTTGGAAACTCTTCTTCATAAAAGTTGAGTTTAATTAAGGAATCTATGTTCTTCATAGAAGGTGAATTCATCTGAAGAATGTCTTCTTCATAGAATTTGAAATCCACTGAGCAAACTCTTTTCTTCATAAAATGTGAGTTCAACTGCCAAACTGTTTTCTTCATAGAAGCTGATTTCACCTCAGAAAAGTCTTTCGTCATAGAAGAGTCCAACTGAGGAAAATGTTTTCTTCATAGAAGGTGAATTCCACTGTGGAAACGCTTTTCTTCACAGAAGTTCAGTTCAACTGTGGAACATCTTTTCTTTATAGAGGGTGAGTTCAACTCATGAAAGTCTTCTTCATAGAAGGAGAGTTCAGCTGACGAAAATCTTCATAGAAGGTGAGTTCACCTGTGGAAACTCTTTTCTGTGCAGAAGTTGAGTTCAAATGAGGAAAGTCTTCTTTATAGAAGGTGAATTCAACTGAGGAAAGACATGTTCATAGCATGTGAGTTCAACTGTGGAAAATCTTTTCTTTATAGAGGGTGAGTTCAACTCAGGAAAGTCTTCTTCATAGAAGGAGAGTTCAACTGAGGAAAGTCTTCTTCATAGAAGGTGAGTTCAACTGTGGAAACTCTTCTTCACATAAGTTGAGTTTAACTAAGGAATCTATGTTCTTCATAGAAGGTTAGTTCATCTGAAGAAAGTCTTCTTCATAGAATTTGAATTCCACTGAGGAAACTGTTTTCTTCTTAGACAGTGAAATCCACTGAGCAAACTCTCTTCTTCACAGAAGGTTAGTTCAACTGTGGAAAATGTTTTCTTTATACAGGGTGAGTTCAACTCAGGAAAGTCTTCTTCATAGAAGGTGAGTTCACTTGTGTAAACTCTTTTCTGCGCAGAAGTTGAGTTCAAATGAGGAAAGTCTTCAAACAAGTTGAATTCAACTGAGGAAAGACTTCTTCATAGCAGGTGAGTTCAACTGTGGAAACTCTTTTCTTTATAGAAGGTGAGTTCAACTGAGGAAAGTCTTCATAGGTGAGTTCAACAAAGGAATCTATTTTCTTCACAGAAGGTGAGTTCAACTGAGGAAAGTTATCTTCACAGAAGATGAATTCAACTGTGGAAACTCTTTTCTTTATATAAGGTGAGTTCAACTGAGGAAAGTCTTCATAGGTGAGTTCAACAAAGGAATCTATTTTCTTCACAGAAGTTGAGTTCAAATGAGGAAAGTCTTCTTCATAGAATGTGAATTCAACTGAGGAAAGTCTTTTCATCACAGAAGAGTTCAATGGTGGAAACTGTTTTCTTCATAGAAAGTGAATTCCACTGTGGAAACTGTTTTCTTCACAGAAGGTGAATTCAACTGAGGAAAGTCTTTTATTCATAAAAGGTGAATTCAACTGAGGAAACTGTGTTCTTCACAGAAAGTGAATTCACCTCAGGAAAGTCTTTCTTCATAGAAGATTCCAACTGAAGAAACTCTTTTCTTCCTAGAAGGTGAATTCCACTGGGGAAACTCTTTTCGTCACAGAAGGGGAGTTCAATGGTGGAAACTGTTTTCTTCATAGAAAGTGAATTCCAATGTGGAAACTGGTTTCTTCACAGAAGGTGAGAGCAACTGACAAAACGGATTTCTTCACAGAAGGTGAGTTCACCTTGGAAACTCTTCTTCATAAAAGTTGAGTTTAATTAAGGAATCTATGTTCTTCATAGAAGGTGAATTCATCTGAAGAATGTCTTCTTCATAGAATTTGAAATCCACTGAGCAAACTCTTTTCTTCATAAAATGTGAGTTCAACTGCCAAACTGTTTTCTTCATAGAAGCTGATTTCACCTCAGAAAAGTCTTTCGTCATAGAAGAGTCCAACTGAGGAAAATGTTTTCTTCATAGAAGGTGAATTCCACTGTGGAAACGCTTTTCTTCACAGAAGTTCAGTTCAACTGTGGAACATCTTTTCTTTATAGAGGGTGAGTTCAACTCATGAAAGTCTTCTTCATAGAAGGAGAGTTCAGCTGACGAAAATCTTCATAGAAGGTGAGTTCACCTGTGGAAACTCTTTTCTGTGCAGAAGTTGAGTTCAAATGAGGAAAGTCTTCTTTATAGAAGGTGAATTCAACTGAGGAAAGACATGTTCATAGTATGTGAGTTCAACTGTGGAAAATCTTTTCTTTATAGAGGGTGAGTTCAACTCAGGAAAGTCTTCTTCATAGAAGGAGAGTTCAACTGAGGAAAGTCTTCTTCATAGAAGGTGAGTTCAACTGTGGAAACTCTTCTTCACATAAGTTGAGTTTAACTAAGGAATCTATGTTCTTCATAGAAGGTTAGTTCATCTGAAGAAAGTCTTCTTCATAGAATTTGAATTCCACTGAGGAAACTGTTTTCTTCTTAGACAGTGAAATCCACTGAGCAAACTCTCTTCTTCACAGAAGGTCAGTTCAACTGTGGAAAATGTTTTCTTTATACAGGGTGAGTTCAACTCAGGAAAGTCTTCTTCATAGAAGGTGAGTTCACTTGTGTAAACTCTTTTCTGCGCAGAAGTTGAGTTCAAATGAGGAAAGTCTTCAAACAAGTTGAATTCAACTGAGGAAAGACTTCTTCATAGCAGGTGAGTTCAACTGTGGAAACTCTTTTCTTTATAGAAGGTGAGTTCAACTGAGGAAAGTCTTCATAGGTGAGTTCAACAAAGGAATCTATTTTCTTCACAGAAGGTGAGTTCAACTGAGGAAAGTTATCTTCACAGAAGATGAATTCAACTGTGGAAACTCTTTTCTTTATAGAAGGTGAGTTCAACTGAGGAAAGTCTTCATAGGTGAGTTCAACAAAGGAATCTATTTTCTTCACAGAAGGTGAGTTCAACTGAGGAAAGTCATCTTCACAGAAGATGAATTCAACTGTGGAAAGTCTTTTCGTCACAGAAGAGTTCAATGGTGGAAATTGTTTTCTTCATGGAAGGTGAATTCCACTGTGGAAACGCTTTTCTTCACAGAAGTTCAGTTCAACTGTGGAAAATCTTTTCTTTATAGAGGGTGAGTTCAACTCATGAAAGTCTTCTTCATAGAAGGAGAGTTCAGCTGACGAACATCTTCTTCATAGAAGGTGAGTTCACCTGTGGAAACTCTTTTCTGCGCAGAAGTTGAGTTCAAATGAGGAAAGTCTTCTTCATAGAAGGTGAATTCAACTGAGGAAAGACATCTTCACAGCAGGTGAGTTCAACTGAGGAAACTCTTCTTCATATAAGCTGAGTTTAAATAAAGAATATATGTTCTTCATAGAAGGTGAGTTCAACTGAAGATAGTCTTCTTCATAGAATTTGAATTCCACTGAGGAAACAGTTGTCTTGTTAGACAGTGAATTCCACTGAGGAAACTCTTTTCTTCACAGAAGGGGAGTTCAACTGAGAAAAGTCTTTTATTCATAAAATGTAAATTCAACTGAGGGAATTATTTTCTTCACAAAAGGTGAGTTCAACTGTGGAAAATCTTTTCTTTATAGAGGGTGAGTTAAACTCAGGAAAGTCTTCTTCATAGAAGGAGAGGTCAAATGAGGAAAGTCGTCTTCATAGAAGGTGAGTTCAACTGAGGAATGTTTTCTTCATAGAAGGTGCGTTCAACTGTGTAAACGCTTTTCTTCATAGAAGGTGAGTTCAACTGTGGAAACTCTTCTTCATATAAGATGAGTTTTACTAAGGAATATATGTTCTTCATAGAAGGTGAGCTCAACTGAAGAAAATCTTCTTCATAGAATTTGAATTCCACTGAGGAAACTGTTTTCTTCATAGAAGGTGAATTCGACGTATGAAAAGCTTTTCTTCACAAAAGGTGAGTTCAACTGTGTAAACTCTTTTCTTCATAGAAGGTGAGTTCAACTTAGGAAAGTCTTCTTCATAGAAGGTGGGTTCAACGGAGGAAAGCATTCTTCGTAGAAGGATTATTCCACTGAGGAAACTGTTTTCTTCACAGAAGATGAATTCAACTGAGGAAAGTCTTTCATCATAGAAGATTCCAACTGAGGAATCTCTTTTCTTCCGAGAAGGTGAATTCGAGTGTGGAAACTCTTTTCGTCACAGAAGGGGATTTCAACTGAGGAAACTGGTTTCTTCACAGATGGCGAGTTCAACTGTGGAAACTCGTCTTCACATAAGTTGAGTTTAACTAAGGAATCAATGTTCTTCATAGAAGGTGATTTCATCTGAAGAAAGTCTTCTTCATAGAATTTGAAATCTACTGAGGAAACTGTTTTCTTCTTAGACAGTGAAATCCACTGAGGAAACTCTTTTCTTCATAAAAGGTGAGTTCAACTGTCAAACTGTTTTCTTCATAGAAGCTGATTTCATCTCAGTAAAGTCTTTCGTCATAGAAGAGTCCAACTGAGGAAACTGTTTTCTTCATAGAAGGTGAGTTCAACTGTGGAAAATCTTTTCTTTATAGAGGGTGAGTTCAACTCAGGAAAGTCTTCTTCATAGGAGAGTTCAAATGAGGAAAGTCTTCTTCATAGAAGATGAATTCAACTGAGAAAAGACATCTTCATAGCAGGTGAATTCCACTGTGGAAACGCTTTTCTTCACAGAAGGTGAGTTAGCTGTGGAAAAATCTTTTCTTTATAGAAGGGTGAGTTCAACTCAGGAAAGTCTTCTTCGTAGAAGGAGAGTTCAAATGAGGAAAGACATCTTCATAGCAGGTGAGTTCAACTGTAGAAAATGGTTTCTTTATAGAAAGTGAGTTCAACTCAGGAATGTCTTCATCATAGAATATGAGATCAACTAAGGAATCTATTTTCTTCACAGAAGGTGAGTTCAACTCAGGAAAGTTGTTTGGAAAGTGTAGTGACACGGACCCACAACAGGGGGCGTAAATGAACGGACAATGGAAGGAGTTAAATTAGAACACTTTACTGTTGTGAATGACACAACCAAACACAGCAGATCACAGAATGTATTCAAGTCAATTAATAAAGGTGTCGTGTGGGCAGGCTCGACGATAGGAGACGCCCGTCTGGAGACGAACTGGAACCACACGATTTCCACTACCACTGAACCCGAGGGATACTGGAGCTGCCAAGTCCCGAAGTCCCCAGGTGGCCACCGTCTCGGCGTGTCGGATCTGGTACTGCTGGCAGAAAACAAAAGACAGTCAAGAGTGGGTGTGTGAACACCCAGTAACAATCCTGGTGGGAATTACACCTCCACCTCCGCAAATATATACACAGTCTTTCTACAGTTCTGATACAGACGCTTGTCTTCACGGGTCGGGAAGGGTGCGGCTTGTCACCCTGTCGTCCGCGACCAGCTCAGCCTCCAGCTGACACAAGCTACCAGGAACTCCTGTAGAGAATCAGACAACGATTACGTGCGATACGGCACAGATTAAGGCTGAGGAAATTACCTCTTGATGAAGGTGATATCTCGGCAATGTGGTGGAGGTGTCTTCCTGCTTTTATTCCAGATGTGGATTGGATGATCAGTGACAGCTGTCATGGATGATGGGTGACAGCTGTCACCACGGCTTGTTCCTGAGGCGGCAGTGCCCTCTCGTGCCTGAAGCCCGCACTTCAGGCAGGGCGCCCTCTGGTGGTGGGCCAGCAGTACCTCCTCTTCTGGCGGCCCACACAACAAAAGTCTGTTATTCATAAAATGTGAATTCAACTGAGGGAACTCTTTTCTTCACAGAAGGGGAGTTCAAATGTCAAACTGTTTTCTTCATAGATGGTAAATTCACCTCAGAAAAGTCTTTCGTCATTAGAAGAGTCCAACTAAGGAAACTGTTTTCTTCATAGGTGAATTTCACTGTTGAAACGCTTTCCTTCACAAAAGGTGAGTTCAGCTGTGGAAAATATTTTCTTTATAGAGGGTGAGTTCAACTGAGGAAAGACATCTTCATAGCAGGTGAGTTCAACTGAGGAAACTGGTTTCTTTATAGAAAGTGAGTTCAACTCAGGAATGTCTTCATCATAGAATATGAGATCAACTAAGGAATCTATTTTCTTCACAGAAGGTAAGTTCAACTGCGGAAACTCTGTTCTTCACAGAAGGGGAGTTCAACTGAGAAGTCTTTTATTCATAAAATGTAAATTCAACTGAGGGAACTCTTTTCTTCATAGAAGGTGAGTTCGCCTCAGAAAAGTCTGTCATTAGAAGAGTCCAACTGAGGAAACTTCTTCATAGAAGGTGAATTCCATTGTTGAAACGCTATTCTTCACAAAACGTGAGTTCAACTGTGGAAAATCTTTTCTTTATAGAGGGTGAGTTCAACTCAGGAAAGACATCGTCATAGCAGGTGAGTTCAACTGAGGAAACTGGTTTCTTCACAGAAGGTGAGTTCAACTGCGGAAAATATTTTCTTCATAGAAGGTGAGTTCAACTGACGAAACTGATTTCACAGAAGGTGAGTTCAACTGTGGAAACTCTTTTTCATATAAGTTGAGTTCAACTAAGGAATCTATGTTCTTCATAGAAGGTGAGTTCATCTGAAGAAAATTTTCTTCATAGAATTTGAATGCCACTGAGGAAACTGTTTTCTTCTTAGACAGTGAATTCCACTGTGGAAATGCTTTTCTTCACAGAAAGTGTGTTTAACTGGGAAAATCTTTTCTTTATAGAAGGGTGAGTTCAACTCAGGAAAGTCTTGTTGTGAAAGTGTAGTGACACGGACCCACAACAGGGGGCGCAAATGAATGGCCAATAGATGAGCCAAAAGGTAACAATTTAATGTTGTGAAATGTGCACAACGAACATAAAGACAATCTCAGAATATAATTACAGTCAATCCACAAGGTGACGTGTGGGCAGGCTCGAGGATAGAAGACGTCTGTCCTGAGAAGAGCCGGAACCACACGATTTCCGCCTCCACAGAACCTGGTGAATACTGGAGCCGCCAAGTCCCGAATTCCCAGGTGATCACCGTCCCCGACTGTCGGATCTGGTACTGCTGGCGAGAACAAAGACAGTCAAGTGTGGGTGTGTGTACACCCAGTAACAACAGCGGTGGGAATGCCACCTCCACCTCTCACTCAATACGTGCTGCAGCGATCCCTCAGAGGAAAAAGAGTGCCGTCCTGCACAGCCTCCACAAACTTAGGACTGGTACTCCTGCAAACACTCACAATATACAGATATATTGTAAAACAAATGACTGAGGATATTACCTCCAATGAAGTATGATATCTCGGCAACGAGGTGGAGATGACGTCTGGTCTTTATGGAGTGAGAGGACGTTGAGTAGATGGGTGACAGCTGTCAAGAGGTAATGAGTGACAGCCGTCACCCCCGGCTGCGTCCTTGGCGGCAGCACCCTCTCGTGCCTGAAGCCCTCACTTCAGGCAGGGCGCCCTCTGATGGTGGGCCAGCAGTACCTCCTCTTCTGGCGGCCCACACACAACACTTCTTCATAGGAGAGTTCAAATGAGGAAAGTGTTCTTCATAGAATGTGAGTTCAACTGTGGAAAATGTTTTCTTTATAGAAAATGAGTTCAACTCAGGAAAGTCAACATCATAGAATTTGAGTTCAACTAAGGAATCTATTTTCTTCACAGAAGGTGAGTTCAACTGAGGAAAGTCTTCTTAATAGAAGGTGAATTCAACTGAGGAAAGACATCTTAATAGCAGGTGAGTTCAACTCAGGAAAGTCTTCTTCATAGAAGGAGAGTTCAACTGAGGAAAGTCGTCTTCATAGAAGGTGAGTTCATCAGTGGAAACTCTTTTCTGCGCAGACGTTGAGTTCAAATGAAGAAAGTCTTCTTCATAGCAGGTGAGTTCAACTGAGGAAACTCTTCTTCATATAAGTTGAGTTCAACTCAGGAATCTATGTTTTTCATAGAAGGTGAGTTCATCTGTAGAAAGTCTTCTTCATAGAATTTGAATTCCACTGAGGAAATGTTTTGTTCTTAGACAGTGAAATCCACTGAGGAAACTCTTTTCTTCATAGAAGGTGAGATCAGCTGTGGAAAATCTTATCTTTATAGACGGTGTGTTCAACTCAGGAAAGTCTTCATCATAGAATTTTAGTTCAACTAAGGAATCTATGTTCTTCACAGAAGGTGAGTTCAACTGAGGAAAGTCTTCATAATAGAAAGTGAATTCACCTGAGGAAAGACATCTTTATAGCAGGTGAGTTCAACTCAGGAAAGTCTTCTTCATAGTATATGAGTAAAACTGTGTAAACTCTTTTCGTCATAGATAAGTTCAAATGAACAAGGTATTCTTCATAGAAGGTGAATTCCACTGAGGAATCTGTTTTCTTCACAGAAGATGAATTCAACTGAGGAAAATCTTTTCTTCATAGAAGGTGAGTTCACCTGTGGAAACTCTTTTCTGCGCAGAAGTTGAGTTCAAATCAGGAAAGTCTTCTTCATAGAAGGTGAATTCAACTGAGGAAAGACATCTTCATAGCAGGTGAGTTCAACTGTGGAAAATGTTTTTCCTTATAGAAAGTGAGTTCAACTTAGGAATGTCTTGATCATAGATTTTGAGTTCAACTAAAGAATCTATTTTCTTCACAGAAGGTGAGTTCAACTGAGGAAAGTCTTCATAATAGAAAGTGAATTCACCTGAGGAAAGACATCTTTATAGCAGGTGAGTTCAACTCAGGAAAGTTTTCTTCACAGAAGGTGAGTTCAACTGAGTAAAGTTTTCTTCATAGTAGGTGAGTAAAACTGTGTAAACTCTTTTCGTCATAGATAGTGAGTTCAAATGAAGGAGGTCTTCTTCATAGAAGGTGAATTCCACTGAGGAATCTGTTTTCTTCACAGAAGATGAATTCAGGTGAGGAAAATCTTTTCTTCAGAGAAGGTGAGTTCAACTGTGGAAACTCTTTTCTGCTCAGAAGTTGAGTTCAAATCAGGAAAGTTTTCTTCATAGTAGATGAGTAAAATTGTGTAAACTCTTTTCGTCATAGAAATGAAGAGAAGATGAGTTCATAGAAGGTGAGTTCAAATGAAGGTTTTCTTCATAGAAGGTGAGTTCAAATGAAGAAGGTCTTCTTCATAGAAGGTGAGTTCAAATGAAGAAGGTCTTCTTCACAGAAGGTGGGTTCAACTGAGGAAAGACATCTTAATAGCAGGTGAGTTCAACTCAGGAAAGTCTTCTTCATAGAAGGTGAATTCAACTGAGGAAAGACATCTTCATAGCAGGTGAGTTCAACTGTGGAAAATGTTTTTCCTTATAGAAAGTGAGTTCAACTTAGGAATGTCTTGATCATAGATTTTGAGTTCAACTAAAGAATCTATTTTCTTCACAGAAGGTGAGTTCAACTGAGGAAAGTCTTCATAATAGAAAGTGAATTCACCTGAGGAAAGACATCTTTATAGCAGGTGAGTTCAACTCAGGAAAGTTTTCTTCACAGAAGGTGAGTTCAACTGAGTAAAGTTTTCTTCATAGTAGGTGAGTAAAACTGTGTAAACTCTTTTCGTCATAGATAGTGAGTTCAAATGAAGGAGGTCTTCTTCATAGAAGGTGAATTCCACTGAGGAATCTGTTTTCTTCACAGAAGATGAATTCAGGTGAGGAAAATCTTTTCTTCAGAGAAGGTGAGTTCAACTGTGGAAACTCTTTTCTGCTCAGAAGTTGAGTTCAAATCAGGAAAGTTTTCTTCATAGTAGATGAGTAAAATTGTGTAAACTCTTTTCGTCATAGAAATGAAGAGAAGATGAGTTCATAGAAGGTGAGTTCAAATGAAGGTTTTCTTCATAGAAGGTGAGTTCAAATGAAGAAGGTCTTCTTCATAGAAGGTGAGTTCAAATGAAGAAGGTCTTCTTCACAGAAGGTGGGTTCAACTGAGGAAAGACATCTTAATAGCAGGTGAGTTCAACTCAGGAAAGTCTTCTTCATAGAAGGTGAATTCAACTGAGGAAAGACTTCTTCATAGCAGGTGAGTATAACTGTGGAAAATGTGGTCTTTATAGAAAGTGAGTTCAACTCAGGAAAGTCTTCATCATATAATTTGAGTTCAACTAAGGAATCTATTTTCTTCACAGAAGGTGAGTTCAGCTGAGGACTGTCTTCTTCATAGAAGGTGAGTTCAACTGTGGAAAATCTTTTCTTTATAGAGGGTGAGTTCAACTCAGGAAAGTCTTCTTCATAGAAGGAGAGTTCAAATGAGGAAAGTCTTCTTCATAGAAGAAGGTGAGTTCAATTGTGTAAACTCTTTTCTTCACATTAGTGAGTTCAACTGAGGAACATCTTCTTCGTAGAAGGTGAATTCCACTGAGGAAAGTCTTTTATTCATAAAAGGTTAATTCAACTGAGGAAACTGTGTTCCTCACAGAAAGTGAATTCACCTCAGAAAAGTCTTTTGTCATAGAAGATTCCAACTGAGGAAACTGTTTTCTTCCTAGATGGTGAATTCCACTGTGGAAACTTTTCATCACAGAAGGGGAGTTCAACTGAGGAAACTGGTCTCGTCACAGAAGGGGAGTTCAACTGAGGAAACTGATTTCTTCATAGAAGGAGAGTTCAAATGAGGAAAGTCTTCTTCATAGAAGAAGGTGAGTTCAATTGTGTAAACTCTTTTCTTCACATTAGTGAGTTCAACTGAGGAACATCTTCTTCGTAGAAGGTGAATTCCACTGAGGAAAGTCTTTTATTCATAAAAGGTTAATTCAACTGAGGAAACTGTGTTCCTCACAGAAAGTGAATTCACCTCAGAAAAGTCTTTTGTCATAGAAGATTCCAACTGAGGAAACTGTTTTCTTCCTAGATGGTGAATTCCACTGTGGAAACTTTTCATCACAGAAGGGGAGTTCAACTGAGGAAACTGGTCTCGTCACAGAAGGGGAGTTCAACTGAGGAAACTGATTTCTTCAGAGAAGGCGAGTTCAACTGTGGAAACTCTTCTTCATATAAGTTGATTTTAACTAAGGAATATATGTTCTTCATAGAAGGTGAGTTCATCTGAAGAAAGTTTTCTTCATAGAATTTGAAATTCACTAAGGAAACTCTTTTCTTCATAAAAGGTGAGTTCAACTGTCAAACTGTTTTCTTCATAGAAGCTGCTTTCACTTCAGAAAGTCTTTCGTCATAGAAGCGTCCAACTGAGGAAACTGTTTTCTTCACAGAAGGTGAATTCCACTGTGAAATGCTTTTCTTCACAGAAGATGAGTTTAACTGTGGAAAATCTTTTCTTTATAGAAGGTGAGTTCAACTCAGTAGTCTTCATCATAGAATTTGGGTTCAACTAAGGAATCTATTTTCTTCACAGAAGGTGAGTTCAACTGAGGAAAGTCTTCTTTGTAGAAGGTGAGTTCAACTGAGGAAAATATTTTCTTCATAGAAGGTGAAGTTAACTGAGGAAAGACATCTTCATAGAAGGAGAGTTCAAATGAGGACAGTCTTCTTCATAGAAGGTGAATTCAACTGAGGAAAGACATCTTCATAGCAGGTGAGTTCAACTGTGGAAAATGTTTTCTTTATAGAAAGTGAGTTCAACTCAGGAAAGTCTTCATCATAGAATTTGAGTTTAACTAAGGAATCTATTTTCTTCATAGAAGGTGTGTTCAACAGAGGAAAGTCTCCTCATAGAAGGTGAGTTCAACTGAGGAAAGTTTTCTTCATAGATGGTGAGTTCACCTGTGTAAACTCTTTTCTTCATATAAGGTGAGTTCAAATGAAGAACGTCTTCTTCATAGAAGGTGAATTCCACTGTGGAAACGCTTTTCTTCACAGAAGGTGAGTTTAAATGTGGAAAATCTTTGGTTTATAGAAGCTGAGTTCAACTCAGGAAAGTCTTCTTCACAGAAGGTGAGTTCATCTGTGGAAACTCTTTCTGCCCAGAAGTTGAGTTCAAATGAGGAAAGTCTTTTTCATCGAAGGTGAATTCCACTGAGGAAAGAATTCTTCATTGCAGGTGAGTTCAACTGTGGAAAATCTTTTCTTTATAGAAGGTTAGTTCAACTCAGGAAAGTCTTCTTCACAGAAGGAAAGTTCATCTGAGGAAAGTCTTCATAGAAGGTGAATTCCACTGAGGAAAGGCTTTTCATCGCAGAAGAGTTTAATGGTGGAAACTGTTTTCTTCATAGAAGGTGAATTCCACTGAGGAAACGGTGTCCTTCCTAGAAAATGAATTTACATCAGGAAAGTGTTTTCATCTTTGAAGAGTTCAACTGTGTAAACTGTTTTCATCACAGAAGGTGAGTTCAACTGTCAAACCTTTTTCTTCATAGAAAGTGAATTCCACTGAGGAAACTTTTTTCTTCACAGAAGTGGAGTTCAACTAAGGAAAAGTCTTTTCTACATAGAAGATGAGGTCACATGTCAAACTGTTTTCTTCATAGAAGGTGAATTCCACTGTGGAAACTTTTCTTCACAGAAGGTGAGTTCAACTGTCAAACTGTTTTCTTCACAGAAGTGGAGTTCAACTGAGGAAAGTCTTTTCATCGCAGAAGAGTTCAATGGTGGAAACTGTTTTCTTCATAGAAGGTGAATTCCACTGAAGAAACTGTTTCCTTCCTAGAAAATGAATTTACATCAGGAAAGTGTTTTCATCTTTGAAGAGGTCAACTGTGGAAACTGTTTTCTTCAAAGAAGGTGAATTCACCTCAGAAAAGTCTTTGATCATTCGTAGAAGGTGAATTCCAGTGCGGAAACTCTTTTCTTAACAGAAGGTGAGTTCAACTGTGGAAAATCTTTTCTTCATAGAAGGTGAGAAAAATGTGGAAAATCTTTTCATTACAGAAGGTGAGTTCAACTGAGGAAAGTCTTCTTCATAGAAGGTGAGTTCAACTGTGGAAAGTCTTTTCATCGCAGAAGAGTTCAATGGTGGAAACTGTTTTCTTCATAGAAGAGTTCACCTGTGTAAACTGTTTTCACCACAGAAGGTGAGTTCAACTGTCAAACTGTTTTCTTCATAGAACGTGAATTCCACTGAGGAAACTTTTTTCTTCACAGAAGTAAATTTTATTTATATAGCACCTTTCACAGAAAAGAGCCACAAGGTGCTTCACAACATAAAAGCACAGTACACCACACAATACATCAGACAATGGCCGAGACATTTAAAAACATAACATATGATAGCAAAGCAGCCCAAAAACTAAGCAAAAGCTTGTGTAAAAAAGAAGGTTTTAAGTTGGCTTATAAAAGTGACGACAGAGTCCAGTGAGCGCAGAGAGAGCGGGAGACCATTCCAAAGCCTGGGAGCAACAGCCTGGAAGGATCGCTCTCCTCTGGTTGCAAAACGGGCGCGAGGAACCATCAACAAATTTTGGTCCACAGACCTCAACGCCCTGGCAGGGGCATAAGGCTGGATGAGGTCACAGATATAGGGAGGCGCCTGGCCATGTAGAGCTCTAAAGGTTAAAACCAAAATTTTAAAATTGATCCTGAAGGACACTGGCAGCCAATGAAGCTCCTTTAAAATTGGGCAAACATGAGTCCTCCTGTTAGCTTGTGTCAGAATTCTCGCTGCAGAGTTCTGTACTACCTGCAGTCGATGCAACTCCTTCTTGTTTAGACATGAAAACAAACTGTTACAGTAGTCTAAACGTGTTGACACAAAAGCATGAATAATAAGCTCTAAATCATTTCGAGACACCATTTTCCTGAGCTTAGAGATGTTTCTTAATTGAAAGAAGCAATTCCTTGTCAGCTGTTTACAATGGTGTACCAAAGACATGTCTTTGTCAAAGATGACACCCAAGTTTCGAAGACATGATTTAGCAGACTGGCCCAGGTCTCCCAAGTACTGCTGAATACCTGGAAAATGGGCTTCAGGGGCAATAACCAATGTCTCTGTTTTGTCTGCGTTGAGCTGAAGAAAGTTATTCATTAGCCATTGTTTTATTTCCGCCAAACAATGGAGGAGGGAATCAAGCCTCTTAATCTCAGATGGCTTAAAGGAGCAGTAAAGCTGGATGTCATCCGCAAATAACTGGTAAGAGACATCAGTAAATCTTTGAATGATCCTACCTAAGGGGATCAAGTACAATAAAAACAAAATGGGGCCCAATACAGAACCCTGAGGGACTCCGCATAACAGGTCCGCAGACTCTGACCTTATCTGGTTAGCAAAAATGCTAAAGCTACGCCCGGACAGATATGAGAAAAACCACCGAAGAACTGACCGCGACAGTCCGACATGATCCCTCAATCTATTTAGCAGGACCTGGTGGTCAACAGTATCAAAGGCAGAGGACAAATCCAAAAGAACCAACACGGTGGATTTCCCAGCATCAGCAGACATCATAATGTCGCTGGACACTTTCAGAAGAGCCGTTTCCGTAGAGTGTTGTCTACGAAAACCGGACTGAAACCTGTCATGAATGTTATTCTGATCCAGGAAGAGTGTCAGTTGGTCTGAAACCACCCTCTCGAGGATCTTAGACAGGAATGGGAGCTTAGAAATAGGTCTAAAACTACTTAGCTCCATTTGATTTAAACCTGTTTTTTCAGTAGAGGCAACACTATGGCATGCTTGAAAGCACTGGGAAACACACTGGTGGACAAAGAAAGATTTACCATTCTAGTAACACACGGACCAATTACCTCAAATACTTTAATAAAGAGCCTGTAGTGAAGGATGTCCGATGAGCAAGAGAAAGGTTTCATCTTGCTCACTAATGCCGAAATATCAGCAAGCGTCACAGCCCTAAATGAAGACCAAATGCTGGGAACAGGCTCAATAACAGTAGAAGTACCACACAGGGAGGGTGGAATTTTATCCTTAATCAATTTGATTTTGTCAATGAAAAAACTCAAAAAAGCATTGCTGTCAGCTTCAGAAAACACAGGAGTAACTGAAGCAGCAGGACATACAAGAGAGTTGATTGTATCAAACAACACTCAGGGATTCTTCTTATTCACAGACACCAGCTGACGTATGTAGACAGAGCGGGCACTCTCAGCCATTTTGTTATATGATAAAACCAACTCCCTGAGATGAAGCCTGTGATCCTCAAGTTTAGAGGATTTCCACAGGCGTTCAGTCCTACGACACAGTCTCTTAAAACTTAAGAGCTCTTCATTTATCCAAGGGCACTCATTTTTCTGTAAAGACACGTATTTAACAGGAGCCAACTGATCAAGAATAGTATCACAGTGTTGGTTAAAACACTGGATAAAATTGTCCACATCAAGGAAATCGGTGAACAAACAAGAATTAAACATAGAAGAAAATCTTTCTGCAGTATCAGCAGTGATGATACGCCTCCGAGACTTAACTTCTAAGGGCTTCTGATCAGAGCTGAAATGCAGGTCAAACGAAACAAGACTATGGTCGCTCAAGTGGACATCTTTTATAGACATATTTAAAATGTCTAGGCCAAGTGTAAAAACTAAATCTAAAATGTGACCCTTTTGGTGAGTGGGCTCAGAAACATGTTGCACAAAATTAAAAGCTTCAGTCAATGATAAAAGCTCCATAGCAGAGCAAGATAACTTGTCATCAACATGAAGGTTAAAATCTCCAAGAATTAAAACAGATTCCAACATTATAATAGAGGATAAAAAGTCACTAAAATCCTTAAGAAAGGCAGTAGCAGGGCCTGGGGGGCGATAAACCAACACACAGAAAAATGGATTTGAGAAACCCACCTTGACCAACTGTGATTCAAAGGAGGGAAAATCCTGTGACTATACCCCTTTACAAACATAATCCTCTTTATAAACGATGGCAAGGCCCCCACCACAGCGACAGGGGCGGGGCTTCCCAAGGACATAGAACTCAGCAGGGCAGAGCTCATTTAAATGAAGAAATTCCTGTTCTCTCTGCCAAGTCTCCGAAAAGCACATTAAGTCCAACATTTCTGTTCATATAAGATCATTCAGGGAAAATGATTTATTGGCGATTGAACGCTCGTTCAATAAACCAAGGCGCAAGGTGGAAGACATCACGTAGGCACTGTCTGAGGCTCGCAATGGGATAGGACGAAGACAGCGGTCACATGAACTCCTGCTGATCCATGCAGGCAGAGGCGTAAACACGGAAGTGCACAGTAGCGATGGAACTACGCCACCAGGATACCAGCACTGCGAAAAGTCTAGAACACCCGTATCTATCTGAACAGGTGTCGATACAGATGTGCCATCGCACACATCAAAGAGAGGAATGTGGTAGAGGAAGCGAGCCCATCCTAGGCCGCCGGCACTGGCGCCCGCGCCGCTGCACGCGCCGCTGCACGCGCCGCTGCACGCGCCGCTGCACGCGCCGCTGCACGCCTTCTCTTCACCTGGACACCAGCCCGCGAGCCTCTTCTCCTCTTATCCAAAAAGGCTTTTTTCCTCAGTCTCCTGCGGATTTTACACGGTGCTCACAACAGCAGCGGATAATTAGGTGGGGCGGAGGAAACGCCTGGTTGTACCTGTCTCGTGTAGCAAATAGGATCTCCATCGTCTCCTTGATATGAAACAAAGAGTCCCGATCGTAAGCCCATAAAGCCAAGACACCTCAATCTGCTAGTCGTGAATTCAACTGAGGGAACTCTTTTCTTCATAGGTGAGTTCAAGTGTCAAAACTGTTTTCTTCATAGAAAGTGAATTCCTCTGTGGAAACTCTTTTCGTCACAGAAGGGGAGTTCAACTGAGGAATATGGTTTCTTCACAGAATGTCAGTTCAACTATGGGAAAATATTTTCTTCACAGAAGGTGAGTTCAACTGAGGAAAGTCTTTTATTCATAGAAGGTGAGTTCAACTGAAGAACGTCTTCTTCATAGAAGGTGAATTCCACCGAGGAAACTGTTTTCTTCACAGAAGATGAATTCAACTGAGGAAAGTCTTCATTACAGAAGAGTTCAATGGAGGAAACTGTTTTCTTCATAGAAGGTGAATTCCACTGAGGAAACTGTTTCCTTCATAGAAAGTGAATTCAAATCAGGAAAGTGTTTTCATCCATGAAGAGTTCAACTGTGGAAACTGCTTTATTCATAGAAGGTGAATTCACCTCAGAAAAGTCTTTGGTCATAGACAAGTCCAACTGAGGAAACTGTTTTCTTCGTACAAGGTGAATTCTACTGTGGAAACTCTTTTCTTAACCGAAGGTGAGTTCAACTGTGGAAAATCTTTTCTTCCTAGAAGGTGAATTCCACTGTGGAAACTCTTTTCGTCACAGAAGGGGAGTTCAACTGATGAATATGGTTTCTTCACAGAAGGCGAGTTCAACTGTCGAAAATCATTTCATATAAGTTGAGTTCAACTAAGGAATCTATGTTCTTCATAGAAGCTGAGTTCAACTGAAGAAAGTCTTCTTCGTAGAATTTGAATTCCACTGAGGAAACTGTTTTCTTCTTAGACAGTGAATTCCACTGCGGAAACTCTTCATAGAAGGTGAGTTCAACTGTGGAAACATGTTTCTTCATACAAGGCGAGTTCAACTGAGAAAAGTCTTCTTCATAGAAGGTGAGTTCAAGTGAGGAATCTATTTTCTTCATAGAAGAGTTCACCTGTGTAAACTGTTTTCGTCACAGAAGGTGAGTTCAACTGAGGAAACTGTTGTCTTCACTGAATGTGAATTCCACTGAGGAAATTCAACTAAGGAAAAGTCTTTTATTCATAAAAGGTGCATTCAACTGAGGGAACTCTTTTCTTTATACAATGTGTGTTCAAGTGTCAAACTGTTTTCGTCATAGAAGGTGAATTCCACTGAGGAAACTGTTTTTTTTTAATAGAAAGTGAATTCCTCTGTGGAAACTATTATTCATAGAACGTGAGTTCAACTGAGGAAAGTCTTATTCATAGAACGTGAGTTCAACTGAGGAAAGTCTTATTCATAGAAGGTGAGTTCAGCTGAAGAAAGACTTATTTTTAGCAGGTGAGTTCAACTGTGGAAAATCTTTTCTTAACAGAAGGTGAGTTCAACTCAGGAAAGTCTTCTTCACAGAAGGAGAGTTCAACTGAGGAAAATCTTTTCTGCGCAGAAGTTGAGTTCACATGAGGAAAGTCTTCTTCATAGAAGGTGAATTCAACTGAGGAAAGACTTCTTCATAGCAGGGGAGTTCAACTCTTGAAATTTTTTTCTTTATAGAAGGTGAGTTCAACTCAGGAAAGTCTTGGGCTTGGTGAGTTCGACTTTGGATTCTATTTTCTTCACAGAAGGTGAGTTCAACTGAGGAAACTGTTTTCTTCGTAGAAGGTGAATTCCACTGTGGAAACTCTTTTCTTTACAGAAGGTGAGTTCAGCTGAGGAAAGTGTTCTTCATAGAAGGTGAGTTCAACTGTGTACTTTCTTTTCTTCATAGAAAGTGAATTCAAATCAGGAATGTGTTTTCATCATTGAAGAATTCAACTGAGGAAACTGTTTTCTTCATAGAAGGTGATTTCAAGTGAGAAAACTCTTTTCTTTACAAAAGGTGAGAATACTGTGGAAAATCTTTTCTTTACAGAAGATGAGTTCAACTGAGGAAAGTGTTCATTGAAGGTGAGCTCAACTAATGAATCTATTTTCTTCACAGAAGGTGAGTTCAACTGATGAAAGTCTTCTTCATAGAAGGTGAGTTCAACTGAGGAAACTTGTTTCTTCACTGAAGGTGAGTTCAACTGCAAGAAAATATATTCTTCATAGAAGGTGAGTTCAACAAACGAAACTGATTTCTTTGTAGAAGGTGAATTCCACTGTGGAAACTCTTTTCTTCAAAGAATGTGAGTTCAACTGTGGAAAATCTTTTCTTTATAGAAGGTGAGTTCAACTCAGGAAAGTCTTCTTCACAGAAGGAAAGTTAATCTGAGGAAAGTGGTGAATACCACTGAGGAAACTGTTTTCTTCACAGAAGATGAATTCAACTGAGGAAAGGCTTTTCATTGCAGAAGAGTTTAATGGTGGAAACTGTTTTCTTCATAGAAGGTGAATTCCACTGAGGAAACTGTTTCCTTCCTAGAAAATGAATTTACATCAGGAAAGTGTTTTCATCTTTGAAGAGTTCAACTGTGGAAACTGTTTTCTTCAAAGAAGGTGAATTCACCTCAGAAAAGTCTTTGGTCATTCGTAGAAGGTGAATTCCACTGCGGAAACTCTTTTCTTAACAGAAGGTGAGTTCAACTGTGGAAAATCTTTTCTTCATCGAAGGTGATTTCAACTGAGGAAACTCTTTTATTTACAGAAGGTGAGGAAAAATGTGGAAAATCTTTTCATTACAGAAGGTGAGTTCAACTGAGGAAAGTCTTCTTCATAGAAGGGGAGTTCAACTAAGGAATCTATTTTCTTCACAGAAGGTGAGTTCAAGTGTTCAACTGTTTTCTTCATAGAAAGTGAATTCCACTGAGGAAATGTTTTTCTTCACAGAAGTGGAGTTCAACTAAGGAAAAGTCTTTTATATTCATAAAAGTTGAATTCAACTGAGGGAACTGTTTTCTTCATAGAAGGTGATTTCCACTGAGGAAACTGTTTTCTTCAAAGAATGTGAGTTCAACTGTGGAAAAACTTTTCTTCATAGAGGGTGAGTTCAACTGTGGAAACTCTTTTCTTCATAGAAGGTGAGTTCAACTGACGAAAGACTTCTTCATAGAAGTTTAATTCCATTGAGGAAACTCTTTTCTTCATAGAAGGTGAATTCCACTGAATTCCACTCTTCACAAAAGGTGATTTCAACTGACACGCTTTTCTTCACAGAAGGTGAGTTCAACTGTGGAAAATCTTTTCTTCATAGAAGGTGAGTTCAACTGCGGAAACTATTTTCTTCATACAAGGTGAGTTGAACTGAGAAATGTCTTCTTCATGAAAGGTGAGTACTCAAGTGAGGAACCTTATTTCTTCATAGAAGGTGAATTCCGATGAGGAATCTGTTTTCTTCATAGAAGAGTTCACCTGTATAAACTCTTTTCTTCACAGGAGGTGAGTTCAACTGAGGAAACTGTCTTCATAGAAAGTGAATTCCATTGAGGAAACCATTTTCTTCACAGGAATTCAACTGAGAAAAGTCTTTGATTCATAACAAGTGAACTCAACTGAGCAAACTTTTTTCTTCACAGAAGTGGAATTCAACTAAGGAAAAGTCTTTTATTCATAAAAGGTGAATTCAACGGAGGGAACTCTTTTCATATATACATACATACATACATACATACATACATATATATATATATATATATATATATATATATATATATATATATATATATATATATATATATATATATATATATATATATATATATATATATATATATATAGTAGGGAAAAACCACAGGATGAATATAATAATGTTTTGGAGTATTGAAAATTATCACTTGTGGATAATTTTATACTGGGGGCACCACTTATTTCAAAGTATAATGTACTTATGAGTTTAAATATTCATTAATTGATTAGTCTCAATTTAATTAATCAGTCTCAGTTTCTAAAGAATAAGCTCTGCAGGTCAGATCCGACACCCTCTGTAAAACCACACAAAAATCACAAACATCACACATTTAAGATATTTATTTAACCGTGGTAGGAGTTAAATAACAGGACATATCACGGTGATTAATTTAATTATGACAACCTTCGATGAGCAATGATTATGTGATGTTCTGATAGTTTGGTTTCGTAGCCGGAGTTTTAGGAGTAAGATTCGTCCTAATTTAACAGGTAATTTACTTTGGTATTGTTAACCTGAGAAAAGATTAATGATTTTGAATAGAGTTAAATAAAGCCACTCTGTTTTTCTGACAACAGCTGTCTCAGCTGACCTGGATGTTTTTCCTCTGCAGTGCTCTGGAGTATGGCTCGTCAGAATAAATGAGCATCTTTATTCTCTATCAAAAATCCAAAATTCGTCTTTCATCGTCGTCTTTTTGGAAGCTTGGCCGAATTAGAATTCAATGCAAAATTAGCTGACTTTAGAAGAAAAATGTTCGTGAAAAGAATTTGGAGTTTGAAAAAGAAAAAAGGTTTTAATTTGAAAATTCGAAAAAGGAAGTTAAATGCACCGGTGCGTTTCCGTTGACAAAGGTTGCAAAAGTTATCTGTCAGAAAAATAAAATAAATTCTTGTCGGTACGCCAAACAAGAAAGAGTCCTAAGTGGCACGTGGCTTTAAACAAAGGGTCATAAATCTTAAGGGCCGAAGCAGCGTCTTTAAACCCAAAGAAAAGAACAGAGAGGAGAAGAGTAAAGAGGTAAGCGAAGCAGGAGAAGCAAGAGAGCGAATTCCCGGGCTCGAGCTCTTTCAAAGGTTTCATAAGCTCCACCCCCAAGAATTCTGGTTAACGTAGTTTCTGGAGTTTCCTTTGTCTAGTTTTATATATATATATATATATATTAACGTGGCTCCAACATTACGCTTTGAAACCAAACCAAGTCCTGTAGAATAAATCTTGTAACTGGTTTACCTGGAATTATATACCACACACACACACACACACATATATATATATATATATATATATATATATATATATATATATATATATATATATATATATATATATATATATATATATATATATATATATATATATATATATATATATATAAGAGAACACACTAAGTAAACATTCCCCAATGAACAATGAACATTCCCCAATGAACACATCAAATATAACTCTTTCATGCATGCATAGAAAAGAGTGACATGTTTGCTTTTCTCCTCTTTTTTTTTTTTTTTTTTTGTTCTTTTGCTACAACAATACCATGAAATTTCCTTTTTAAAATGTGGTTACACTTTTGTAGTCTTGCAGGACATCAATCGTGTCCTTCCCAAATCGTCCCACAGGGGTCACTCTTGTTCCATGGTTGAATTTGTATTTATCTGGCAGAAATGTAAAAAGCATAATATTTACGAGGTCTGTGAGAAAAGTATCCGACCTTTATATTTTTTTCAAAAACTATATGGATTTGAATCATGTGCACTTTCATCAGACAAGTGTTATGACCGGCTCAAAGCCATAACAAAAATGGAGACCATGCCGGAGTAACGTGCATAAAATAAGAATTTATTTAACAAAAAACAGATGAGGTGTGGATGTCAGCATCAGTGGTGAAGGCAGGTGTTTGGATGTATTGTACATGTATGTGTGCGAAGATGTGTGATATGTGAAATTAAAAAGCAAACTCAAAGGTGCATGTTGAAGGACCCAGAGCCCGGCAGCAGCACGTCAGGACCCGAAGCAGCAGAGAGGGAGAACTAAGCAGAAGAACAGGCGGAGCTTTATAGTGCGTCCTCCGGAAATGAGCACCCTGCAGACAAAGAAGAGGGCAAAACAAACAACCAAATACCCAGCCCACAAGGCCCAGGGCCGTAACACCCCCCCCCTCACAAAAAGGGGACCCATCAGGGACCTTTACAAACCCCATACAAAAAATTTAACTCATGAAAGAAGTCAAACCACAGAATATTTGAACAGTGTGCCAATCTAATGTACCTCTCGAAGGTGGACAATGTGTGAACCAGGTCACAACACTGTCGTAGATGTTTGGACCACAGAGGTATCCAGGCACATAAAACACTAGAAGTTTAGACAGAGATCTCGTGGCAAACAGGCACAACAGAGCAGAACACCTGGTCACCAATCTTCACAGGTGTCTGCCAGGCAAAGTTGTTCAATGCGCCCGAGACAACGCATCCGCCACCACATTATCACAGCCTTTAATATGTCGTATTTCAAGGCAATAAGATTGAAGCAATAGGGCCCAACGCATTAAACGTTGGTTGGGAGACTGCAGACTGCTGAGGAAGGTCAGCGGGTTATGATCGGAAAAAACAGTTACCGGACCACATCCGACATAAACACTAAAATGCTGTAAAGACCAAATCAAGCAAGTGTTTCTTTTTCAATAACGGAATTAGTTCCTCTGATGACGATTGAATTTTCTTGAAAAGAAACAAACTGGTCTATTCACCCTCCCCCATCATCTGCCTGCAACAGCACAGCGCCTGCACCAACCGAACTTGCATTGACCTCCAACTGCCCTGTCCCACCTAGGAGCAGCCAAAACAGGTGCATTTGAAAGTAATGCCCTGACACGCTCAAATGCTTTCTGGGATAGATTGGTCCACACAAATTTTACCTTTCAAAGACTATTTTTCAACCGACCAGTTACAGTAGCATCATCCGGACCAGGAAGATCGTCAACATCCAGCTCTGCCACAACTGGAGATCCTGATGGAACAGACATACAGACAGGATGAGCTACAGAATTCAAAACTGAGTCAGGCTCACGAGCAACATAAGGTCTCAAGAGATTAACATGAAACAGTTTCGTGTAGAAATTAAATAGTTCAAATCTGACAGCTTCTTTAGCACAGAATAAGGACCACAATACTTGGCCTGAAAAGGAGATGTAACCAACGGCATCAAGGCCAGCACTTCATCACCAGGAAAAAACTCCCTATGCTCTGTCTTAGAGTCATAGCGCCTGTTCATTTTAAACTGCACTCCCGCAAGCTTTTTCTTAGCAGTTTCCTGAGCCAAATATAGTCTATATCAGAAACCATTCACAAAATCCAATAAATTACTGGGAGGGTCAGAATCTATCCAACCATCCTGTAACAACGCCAGGGGACCATGGACTTTATGGCCAAATACCAGGTCATTAGGGCTAAACCCTGTGCTTTCCTGGACCACCTCTCGAGCAGCCAGCAACATCCATGGTAAGGCCTCTTCCCAATCACCCTGCATTTGTACACAAAAAGAATGCAACATGGCCTTTAGAGTCTGGTGAAATTGTTCAAGCGTGCCTTGACTCTGCGCATGACAAGCAGAAGAAAGATTATGTGTCATATTTAGTTGTTTAAGGACCTGTGCAAATAATTTAGAACAAAAGTTCGATCCCCTGTCAGATTGTAGCACACGTGGGACATTAAAAACAGAAAAAAACTGAGACAATGCATGGACTACAGATTTTGCAGTAATGGTACAAAGTGCACAGACACATCACAGTCAACAAGTATCGGGCCCATCTCTTTTTAAACGAGGCCAAAAGAAATACCTCATAACACGGTCATAAGTTTTCCTGACCCCCAAATGTCCAGAGTGATCATGAGAGATCTGTAAAATCACAGGCCGAAATTTAAAAGGAACAACCACTTGATACACAGGATCACCAATAAACTCATCTAACTGAGGTGTCCATTTTCTCATCAACACATCATTGTGCACAAAGTAGCCATGAGACTTGTTCCTAACCTCCACTGCAGAACAAACCTCCTCCCACAAAGCTGCCAAAGTGTTGTCTTCCTTTTGCTCCTTTACCAAATCACTACAAGAAATAGACCAGGGAGCCACAGGCACAGTCAAATCATTTTTAGAGTCATCATCAGAATACTTATCTCTCTGCGTCCTTGAACGGGTTACCACACAGGCACCGAACACATCTGGAAACTGCACTTCAATCTCATCAGGCTTACTACGCAGCACAGGAACATCAGTCACCTTCACAGGTGGAGGGACATCCGCCCACACCCGGCTACCTGCAATGTCATTGCCCAAAATCATGTCCACCCTGTCCACAGGTAAGGCTGGAAGTTCCCCAACAGCCACCTCACCCTGGAAAAGATCACAATGAAGCATCATGTTATGCTGTGGCACACTCAAAACATTCATGCTCATCCCCATAACAGGAATGTCTGAGCCAACAGAATTTTTATTTGAGAATGGCAAAGCAGAAGCCACAATAAAAGAGTCAAAAGCACCAGTGTCACGTAAAATTCTTACATGCACCTGCTCTGCACTGTCCACCAGGGACACAAAACCATCAGTAATAAATGGCAAATATGACTCCAACTCAGGCTTAACAGTAACTTTTGCCACTTCCTGCCCCTTCACAACAGATGCAGTGCACATAGGCTTAGCACTACCAGTACCCTGTTTAAGACGAGACTTCAGTGCATAACAGTCACTTTTCCAGTGTCCGCGCTTGTGACAATAATTACAAACGTGTTTAGACTCCCGTGAAAACCTTCCATTTCTAGACTCGAAATCAGGCCTTTTTGAAAAACCTCCACGTGGACCCGAGCAACCCAAACTACTCCCAGATGAATGAGTCAGATAATAATCATCAGCAAGTGCCGCAGCCTCCGCCACAGACTTAACTCCACGCTCAACAATGTAAGTTGCAATACGCTCAGAAACAGAATTTTTAAACTGTTCCAACAAAATTAAATCACGGAGACCTTCAAAAGTGGTGACATTAGCCGAGGAGCACCAACTGTCAAAATGAGTACACACATCCCGCATAAACTCCAAATGAGACTTTTCACGACGTTTACACCCCCGAAAACGCTGTCTATACGCCTCAGGCACTAACTCATAGGCTTTAAGTACAGTAGATTTAACAGTACTATACTCCACACAATCAGCAGTATTCAAAGCAGAAAAAGCCTGTTGAGCTTTACCAGTCAGAACACACTGTAACAACAACATGCGTGTAGAATCTGACCAACCACGAGTCTCAGCTAAATGCTCAAACAAAGAAAAAAACATTTCTGGGTCTTTTCATTAAATTTTGGAACCAATCTTAAATCACCCAAATCATCTGATGTAACTCCCGCATGCACACCCAGAGGGCGCTCCACACCATCCAGCTTACCTTCAACAATAAGCTGAAGTTTCCGCCTCTCCACCTCCATTTTAGCCATTTCAAACTCCTGACGCCGTCTTTCAGATTCCTGCTCAGCTTCCAATTTCAACAAAAGCAATTCCTTCTGCTGTTCAAAAGATAAACCAGAGGCACAACAGACAGAGACAAGTCCCCAACCGCACCAGGCCCAACAGTACCAGGCTTTAAAACACCAGTCTCAAACAACTTGGGCTTCAAATTACCTTTAATATATTCTTTAGTTCTCTGAGTTGTACCAATTTCAACCTTATAATGTGCTGCCAACATTAAAAGTTGCTTTTTTGTACAACCATCCAAGCCATTTTCACATGGCGACTCAATAAAATCTTCAACAACTTCATCCATGGCGAAACTCCACAAGAGACCAAACTGAAGCTTAAGTGAGTGTTGTGTGTGGGCCGCTGAAGAGGAGGTACTGCTGGCCCACCACCACCAGAGGGCGCCCTGCCTGGAGTGCGGGCTCCAGGCACCAGAGGGCGTTGCCACCTGAGGAGAGCAGCCAGGGTGACAGCTGTCACCCATTAATGGACACAGCTGACTTCACTCAGTACGGAGGTATATCAGCAGGACAGCGTCTCCACCTCATTGCCGAGATATCGCCTTGAGCCTAAGGTAATCTTCTCTGCAGCTTATTTAAGTATAATCCTATAATACTTGTTAAACCTTTCAGGACAGCTGACTACCGAAAGCCGAGTGATCGGATAAGTACTCACCTTCCTGCTTATTGTGACAAGAGGTGGAGGCGGCTTGCCCCTCTCATCTACTGGGTGCGGTCGCATCCCAACCTGTGTGTTTGTGTTCTTTCCCGCCAGCAGTACCGGATCCGACGAGTGAAGGCAGTGGCCACCTGGGAATTCGGGACTTGGCGGTTCCAGTACTTCTGGGTTTCGGTGGCAGAGGAAATCTGGGTGGTTCCGGTTCGACTAGGACGGACGTCTCCTACCTTCGGGCCTGCCCACAAGACACCAGCAGATTTCGGCTTACACCTCCAAATTGTGAATTATTGTATCAGTTGTGCTAATTTCACAACAGTAAAACTTGTTCTTACCTTTTTCCATTGTCCGTTCATTGCGCCCCCTGTTGTGGGTCCGTGTACCTACACTTTCACAACAGGATATCTCGGCCAGCGTCATGGATCCCGAGGGGCGTCAACCGGCTGTTGAACGGCCAATGGAAGACCAAGGCGCGGTGGAGGCCTCGGGAGGGGTAATCGGTGAGTTGCAGCGGATCCTCACCGCTTTCACCTCTCGGATCGATTTAATGACCGAGCAACACGTTCTCCTAAACCGCAGGGTGGAGGCTCTCGCCGCACAAGTGGAGGCACGCCCTTCGGGCGCCGCTGCGGCTCTCCCTCCCGAGGACCCTGCGCGTGAAAGTAACGTTCCACTGGTCGTTCAACGGTCCCTCCCTCCGTCCCCAGAAGCATACATAAGCCCTCCAGAACCGTACGGAGGCTGTGTGGAGACGTGCGCGGATTTTCTGATGCAGTGTTCGCTCGTCTTCGCACAGCGTCCCGTAATGTACGCGACTGATGCTAGCAAAGTAGCTTATGTGATAAATCTGCTTCGCGGGGAGGCACGCGCTTGGGCTACAGCGCTCTGGGAGCAGAGCTCACGGCTCCTTCATACATACGATGGGTTTGTACGGGAGCTCAGAACGGTGTTCGATCATCCCAACAGAGGAGAGTCCGCTTCAACCGCACTACTGTCCATACGACAGGGGCGTCGGAGCGCAGCTGCCTATGCAGTCGCCTTCCGCATCGCGGCAGCGAGATCCGGCTGGAATAGCACTGCCCTCCGCGCTGCCTTTGTAAACGGACTGTCTCTGGTCCTAAAAGAACACCTGGTGGCTAAGGACGAACCACGGGATTTGGATGGGCTCATTGATCTAGTCATACGACTCGACAACCGGTTAGAAGAACGCCGCCGGGAACGAGGCGAAGGGCGTGGCCAGGCACGCGTCGTCCCTCTCCCTTCCGGGTCCGATCGAGCTCCACCCTCCCCACGCTCCTCTGTTCCTGCGCTCCGTGGGGTCACAGCTCCCCCTACTGACGAAGCTAGGGACACGAGTAGGGCAACATTTAGGGCACCAGATGCACAGAGGAGATGGACCCACGGAGCGTGTCTTGTTTGTGGTTCAATAGAGCACCATGTGAGAGACTGCCCCGAGCGGTCAAACGCCAAACGCCCGCCCTTAGAGACTGGGCCAGGGGTGGGCCAAAACATTCACGTGGGACACACCCACATTGCTACACGACTCCCAGTCACAATCCTGTATGAGGATTCAACCCTGAAGGCCCCAGCACTGGTGGACACGGGCTCTGAGGGGAATCTGCTTGACAGCAGATGGGCCAGGGAGATAGGGCTCCCTCTGGTGGCTCTTACCTCGCCTGTGCAGGTTCGAGCACTAGATGGCTCCCTACTCCCACCAATCACACACAAGACACCTCCAGTAACCCTGGTGGTGTCAGGTAACCACAGGGAGGTGATCGAGTTCTTCGTGACTCAGGCCACCTCCCGTGTGGTTTTAGGGTTTCCATGGATGCTTGATTGGCTGTCCGGGGTAGTGGTGCAGTGGAGCGAAACCTGCCATCGGGAGTGTCTCGGTTCCTCGGTTCCTCCCGGCTCCCAAGCTAAGGAGGAGGTCCGAGTCCCGCCCAATCTGAAGGCGGTGCCAGCGGAGTACCATGACCTCGCTGACGTGTTCAGCAAGGATCTGGCTCTCACGCTTCCTCCCCACCGCCCGTACGATTGTGCCATTGATTTGGTTCCAGGCAGTGAGTTCCCGTCCAGTAGGCTGTACAACCTCTCACGGCCGGAACGCGAATCAATGGAGACCTACATCCGGGACTCATTAGCCGCCGGGTTGATCCGGAATTCCACCTCACCGATGGGCGCAGGTTTCTTTTTTGTGGGTAAAAAAGATGGCGGACTTCGTCCATGCATTGATTACAGGGGGTTCAATGAGATCACGGTTCGCAACCGATACCCGTTGCCCTTGTTGGATTCAGTGTTCACCCCCTTGCATGGAGCCAAGATTTTCACCAAGCTGGATCTTAGGAATGCGTATCATTTGGTTCAGATTCGAAAGGGAGACGAATGGAAGACGGCATTTAACACCCCCTTAGGTCATTTTGAGTACCTGGTCATGCCGTTCGGTCTCACTAATGCTCCCGCGACCTTCCAAGCGTTGGTAAACGATGTCTTGCGGGACTTCCTGCACCGGTTCGTCTTCGTATATCTAGACGATATACTTATCTTTTCCCCGGATCCTGAGACTCATGTCCGGCATGTCCGTCAGGTCCTGCAGCGGTTGTTGGAGAACCGTCTGTTTGTGAGGGGCGAGAAGTGTGAGTTCCACCGCACTTCTTTGTCCTTCCTGGGGTTTATCATCTCCTCTAACTCCGTCGCCCTGGACCCGGCCAAGGTTGCGGCGGTGAGAGATTGGCCCCAACCCACAAGCCGTAGGAAGCTGCAACAGTTCCTCGGCTTTGCTAATTTCTATAGGAGGTTCATTAAGGGCTACAGTCAGGTAGTTAGCCCCCTGACAGCCCTGACCTCTCCAAAAGTTCCCTTCACCTGGTCGGACCGGTGCGAGGCCGCGTTCAAGGAGTTGAAACGGCGCTTCTCGTCTGCACCAGTTCTGGTGCAGCCCGATCCTAGCCGCCAGTTAGTGGTTGAAGTGGATGCCTCGGACTCAGGGATAGGAGCGGTGCTCTCCCAGAGCGGGAAGACCGATAAGGTCCTTCACCCGTGTGCCTATTTCTCTCGCAGGTTGACCCCCGCTGAACGGAACTATGACGTCGGCAATCGGGAACTCCTTGCTGTGAAAGAGGCCCTCGAAGAGTGGAGACATCTGTTGGAGGGAACAGCCGTGCCATTCACGGTTTTCACTGACCATCGGAACCTGGAGTACATCAGGACCGCTAAGCGTCTGAACCCCAGGCAAGCCCGCTGGTCACTGTTCTTTGGCCGTTTTGACTTCCGGATTACCTACCGCCCCGGGACCAAGAACCAGAGATCGGATGCATTGTCCCGGGTGCACGAAGATGAGGTCAAAACGGAACCGTCGGATCCCCCGGATCCCATCATCCCGGAGTCCGCTATCGTGGCTGCCCTCACCTGGGACGTGGAGAAGACCGTCCGGGAGGCCCTGACCCGTGTCCCGGACCCCGGAAACGGACCAAAGGACAGACTATACGTCCCACCTGAAGCTAGGGCTGCAGTCCTGGACTTCTGTCACGGTTCTAAGCTCTCCTGTCACCCGGGGGTGCGAAGGACCGTGACAGTCATCCGGCAACGCTTCTGGTGGGCATCCCTGGAGGCCGACGTCCGGGACTACGTCCAGGCCTGTACCACCTGCGCCAGGGGCAAGGCTAACCACAAGAAGACCTCAGGGCAGCTACAGCCACTGCCCGTGCCTCATCGCCCCTGGTCCCACATCGGCCTGGACTTCGTCACGGGTCTCCCGCCGTCCCAGGGAAACACCGTCGTCTTCACGATAGTGGACCGTTTCTCCAAGGCGGCCCACTTCGTGGCCCTCCCGAAGCTTCCGACGGCCCAGGAGACAGCGGACCTCCTGGTCCACCACGTCGTCCGTCTGCATGGTATACCATCAGACATCGTCTCCGATCGCGGTCCCCAGTTCACCTCACACGTCTGGAGGAGCTTCTGCCGGGAACTGGGGGCCACGGTCAGCCTCTCGTCTGGGTATCATCCCCAGACCAACGGGCAAGCAGAGCGGGCGAACCAGGACTTGGAGCAGACACTACGCTGTGTGACAGCCGCGCACCCGACGGCCTGGAGTACCCACCTGGCCTGGATCGAGTACGCTCACAACAGCCAAGTGTCATCAGCCACCGGCCTCTCCCCGTTTGAGGTGTGCTTGGGGTACCAGCCCCCCTTGTTTCCGGTGGTCGAGGGAGAGGTCGGTGTGCCCTCGGTCCAGGCCCACCTACGGAGGTGCCGTCGGGTGTGGCGTGCCGCCCGCTCTGCTTTGTTGACGGCCCGGACGAGGGCGAAGACACATGCAGACCGGCGGCGGGCCCCGGCTCCCACGTATCGTCCTGGGCAGGAGGTGTGGTTGTCCACCAAGGACATTCCCCTTCAAGTGGACTCCCCCAAGCTCCAAGACCGATACATCGGCCCCTTCAAAATCCTCAAAATCATCAATCCCGCCGCAGTGAGGCTTCAGTTGCCGGCCTCGCTGCGGATTCACCCAGTGTTCCACGTCTCCCGGATAAAGCCCCATCACACCTCCCCCCTCTGCACCCCGGGTCCGGCACCACCTCCTGCCCGGATCATCGACGGGGAACCGGCTTGGACCGTGCGTTGGCTCCTCGATGTCCGTCGAATGGGCCGGGGTCTTCAGTACCTGGTGGACTGGGAGGGGTACGGCCCCGAAGAACGCTCCTGGGTGAAGAGGAGCTTCATCCTGGACCCGGCCCTCCTGGCCGACTTTTACCGTCGCCATCCGGATAAGCCCGGTCGTGCGCCAGGAGGCGCCCGTTGAGGGGGGGGTCCTGTTGTGTGTGGGCCGCTGAAGAGGAGGTACTGCTGGCCCACCACCACCAGAGGGCGCCCTGCCTGGAGTGCGGGCTCCAGGCACCAGAGGGCGTCGCCACCTGAGGAGAGCAGTCAGGGTGACAGCTGTCACCCATTAATGGACACAGCTGACTTCACTCAGTACGGAGGTATATCAGCAGGACAGCGTCTCCACCTCATTGCCGAGATATCGCCTTGAGCCTAAGGTAATCTTCTCTGCAGCTTATTTAAGTATAATCCTATAATACTTGTTAAACCTTTCAGGACAGCTGACTACCGAAAGCCGAGTGATCGGATAAGTACTCACCTTCCTGCTTATTGTGACAAGAGGTGGAGGCGGCTTGCCCCTCTCATCTACTGGGTGCGGTCGCATTCCAACCTGTGTGTTTGTGTTCTTTCCCGCCAGCAGTACCGGATCCGACGAGCGAAGGCAGTGGCCACCTGGGAATTCGGGACTTGGCGGTTCCAGTACTTCTGGGTTTCGGTGGCAGAGGAAATCTGGGTGGTTCCGGTTCGACTAGGACGGACGTCTCCTACCTTCGGGCCTGCCCACAAGACACCAGCAGATTTCGGCTTACACCTCCAAATTGTGAATTATTGTATCAGTTGTGCTAATTTCACAACAGTAAAACTTGTTCTTACCTTTTTCCATTGTCCGTTCATTGCGCCCCCTGTTGTGGGTCCGTGTACCTACACTTTCACAACAGTGAGAATCCGTCTAATGTACACCACCGGCTTTAACGATAGCCAACCAAAGACGAGGACGCCCCCGCTACCTACCCACCAACTTACAAACTCAACCCTAGTCTTCGTGAGGCATAGCGGTGGGTTTTTAAGTACTTATAACCCTGTGGCACGCTACAGGCGACCAGCACGCTGGCAACCACACGAAACCACGGAAATGCACCCGAGCCGAAGTAGGGAAAGGGAAAAAGTGGAAGCTCCACCCGCCGTACCTCCGCACTAAAAAATCCCACGGTGAAACCCCTAC
Organism: Thalassophryne amazonica; assembly: GCF_902500255.1. Lineage (NCBI taxonomy): Eukaryota > Metazoa > Chordata > Actinopteri > Batrachoidiformes > Batrachoididae > Thalassophryne > Thalassophryne amazonica. The sequence continues at coordinate 208,824 of NW_022986283.1, forward strand.
TGGGAAACGCGCTACAACCTACAAGAGGACACCTGTCTAAACTTAACACCAGTGCACATCAGAGGATTCACACTTACCCTCCAAGTCTCCACAAAATAACGCATTGCGTCCCAAAACCATGGAAAAATGCTCCCTCAAACTGCACAAAAAACGCAACCAAACTTGACTTCCGGCACGTCTCCAAAAAGCGCAAACTAACCAAATAAGGAAAATGACGTCATGGGCTTCCCCCAAAACACATACATATATATATATATATATATCTATATATCTATATATATATCTATCTATCTATATATATATATATATATATATATATATATATATATATATATATATATATATATATATATATATATATATATTATTTTTATACATACATGCATACATACATACATATATATATATATATACACATCCATACATATCTACATACATATACATACATACATTCATACATATATATATATACATACGTACGTTCTTACAAATATATATATATATATATATATATATATACATACATATATATACATACATACATTCATACATATATACATACATATATATATACATACATTCTGGGCTTGAGTCCAGAAGATCATGGGTTCAAATCCCCACCTGACTGGAAAATCACTAAGGGCCCTTGGGCAAGGCCTTTAATCCCCTATTGCTCCAGGTGTGTAGTGAGCGCCTTTTATGGCAGCATCCTGACATTGGGGTGAATGTGAGGCATAATTGTAAAGCGCTTTGAGAGTCTGATACAGATCGAAAAGCGCTATATAAATGCAGTCCATTTACTATTTACCATTTACATACATACATACATTCATACATATATACATACATACGTATATATGTATAAAAAAAATATATATATACATACATACATACATATATATATATATATATATATATATATATATATATATATATATATATATATATATATTTATATATATATATATATATATTTGATTTTTTTAAATACATATATGTATGTATGTATGTATGTATGTATGTACATATACGAGGTCTGTCAATAAAGTATAGGTCCTTTTTATTTTTTTCAAAAACTATATGGATTTCATTCATATGTTTTTACGTCAGACATGCTTGAACCCTCGTGCGCATGCGTGAGTTTTTCCACGCCTGTCGGTGACGTCATTCACCTGTGAGCACTCCTTGTGGGAGGAGTCGTCCAGCCCCTCGTCGGAATTCCTTTGTCTGAGAAGTTGCTGAAAGACTGGCGCTTTGTTTGATCAAAATTTTTTCTAAACCTGTGAGACACATCAAAGTGGCACGGTTCGAAAAATTAAGCTGGTTTTCGGTGAAAATTTTAACGGCTGATGAGAGATTTTGAGGTGATACTGTCGCTTTAAGGACTTCCCACAGAGCGAGACGTCGTGCAGCGCTCCCAGGCGCCGTCGTCAGCCTGTTTCAAGCTGAAAACCTCCACATTTCAGGCTCTATTGATCCAGGACGTCGTGAGAGAACAGAGAAGTTTCAGAAGAAGTCGGTTTCAGCATTTTATCCGGATATTCCACTGTTAAAGGAGATTTTTTTTTAATGAAAGACATGCGGGCGGATTGCAGCTTCGGCTCGCAGCCGCCGCGACGCTCCGCCACAGGAAAAACACCTCCGTTGGAAGCCTTAAGGACAAGTTGGAACATGTCCAGCTGTTAAACAATTTCTCATATACTAACTCCACTGAAAGCCATCAAAAGCCGCCTGGATTTTACAAATGGTTATCAACACGGAGGTGTTTTTCCTGTGCCGCTCCTCTTTCCATGACAAAAACTCCTGTAACAGTGGAATGTGCCGTTCATTTCTAAACTGGACGCTGTCTTGATCCGGTATGTCGTCTGACTAGCACAGGAATTGTGAAAAGAGTGGACATCAGCATTTTTTCGGCTCATTGAGACAGACGTGCAGAGGAATTCTGCACATCGCGGTGGAGCTGCATGGCGCAAAGCGACGCCGTGATGAAGCCTTCCAGGACATGTTGGGGCAGGTCCAGCTCATGCACAATCACAATCGGATAATCACATGACTGAAAAGCAACTGACAGCCATCTGAAATCCACCTTTAAGCCGTCCTGTGAGACCAACACCGAGGTGGTTTTGTCCCGCGTAATGAACGGCTCTGTGGCGCGTCCCTCCGCTTTTCTTTCCCTGAAAAAAACTCCTGTAACAGTGGAATGTGCCAAAAAAGTGTTGATGTCCACGACTTCTGCCTTTTTGTGAAAGTCAGACGAGGTCCCGGATCAACAAAGCCTTCACGTTGGAAATGATCTGGTTGTTTCAGGGGGGTCGGAGCACGTCGATCAGCGGCGCGCTCTCAGCAGTTGTGGGCCGTCCTTAAACTGGCTGGAGCAATCCTTAATCTGTATAATCCCTTCGAACGGTGTCCACCTGGAGGTCTCTCATAGTTTCTGGAAAAAAATTGATATAGCAAAGCTCCAAATTGTTCAGACATTTATTCGCAATAAAAAAACGACGAGAGGGATGGACCAGTGCTCACACAAAGCCTGTTCACAGGCGAATGACGCAACCGACAGGCGTGAAAAAACTCACGCATGCGCACGAAGGTTCAAGCTTGGCTGATGCAATCACACGTGATTCAAATCCATATGGTTTTTGAAAAAAATAAAAAGGTCGGATACTTTTCTAACAGACCTCGTATATGTATATATGTATGTATACATACATACATACACACATATATATATATATATATATATATATATATATATATATATATATATACACACATAAATACATACACACACACACACACACACACATATATATATATATATATATATATATATATATATATATATATATATATATATATATATATATATATATACACACACGTGGTGTGTCCATAAAGTAACGGTCCTTTTTATTTTTTTAAAAACTATATGGATTTCATTCATATGTTTTTACGTCAGACATGCTTGAACCCTCGTGCGCATGCATGAGTTTTTCCATGCCTGTCGGTGACGTCATTCGCCTGTGAGCACGCCTTGTGGAAGGAGTGGTCCCGCCCCCTCGTCGGATTTTCATTGTCTGGAAATGGTGGAATGAAAAGGACTTTTCTTCCATCAGAATTTTTTCAGAAGCTGTTAGAGACTGGCACCTGGAAACCATTCGAAAAAGTTATCTGGCTTTTGGTGAAAATTTTACGGGCTTCACAGAGAATAAGGGCTTTAACTACAGCTTTAAGGATCCCTTTAAGGACGGACGGTGCGCCGCGCTCCGAGCTGCAACGTCGCGGCACAAACCACTGGATCATTTCTAAGCTGATGGCTCTGTGGATACGAGACCGTCGTGTGCTCTTTCTCTGCTTATCACAAGAGCTGGACATCAGCCATTGTCTGGCAGATTTCACTTTTAACAAGAGATTTTGTCATGGAAAGCCGCGCGGAGGCTTCTCACATCACGACCGATTCGCTGATGAAGCGAGACAAAAGATCACCTCCGTTTCGGAGTGTTAGAGGACAAGTTTGGACATGTCTAGCTCTCCACTGCCGAGATAGACATGTCCAGACTTGTCAGCTTACACTCCGAAACAGAACCATCAGCTTAGAAATGATCCAGTGGTTTGTGCCGCGACATCGCAGCTCGGAGCGCGGCGCACCGACCGTCCTTAAAGGGGTCCTTAAAGCTGTAGTTAAAGTCCTTATTCTCTGTGAAGCCTGTAAAATTTTCACCAAAAGCCAGATAACTTTTTCGAATGGTTTCCAGGTGCCTGTCTCTAACAGCTTCTGAAAAAATTCTGATGGAAAAAAAGTCCTTTTCATTCCGCCATTTCCAGACAATGAAAATCCGACGAGGGGACGGGACCACTCCTTCCACAAGGCGTGCTCACAGGCGAATGACGTCACCGACATGCCTGGAAAAACTCACGCATGCGCACAAGGGTTCAAGCATGTCTGACGTAAAAACATATGAATGAAATCCATATAGTTTGTTGTGAAAGTGTCGTGACACGGACCCACAACAGGGGGCGGTAATGAACGGACAATGGGTAAGCCAAAAAGTAACAATTTAATGTTGTGAATCGCAAAACGAAGTACAGACAATAACAATATGGCGGAATGTCAATTATACACAAGGTGACATGTGGGCAGGCTCGAAGATAGAAGACGTCTGGCGAGAGAAGAGCCGGATCCCACACAGCTTCCACCACCAACGGATCTGAAGAACACCGGAGCCGCCAAGCCCTGCGCCCCAGGTGGCCACTGTCTTCAGCAGTCAGACCTGGTACTGCTGGCAGAGAACAGAAACAGTATTGATGAGTGCGAGTTCGCACACTCAGTAATCCCACAGTCAGTGTTTAGTTAGGAGGGAGCACCTCCACCTCCAATCACACACTCGTGCAGCTCCTGTTTAACCACTTATCTGGTTTGGGGTGTGAGGCGAAGCCATTGCTGATCACACCAAACGCCAATCCCACAGATAAGGACACACCACAGGAAAACGGCTGCAAAGAAGTTCAGATTATTACTTTGTAAGTCAGCAGAGAAGTTACCTGAATGGTAGCTGATTTCTTGGCGGGGAGGTGGAGTTGCAGGCCGGCCTTTATGGTGGTGGTGATGTGAATGAGTGACAGCTGGTGCTGATAACGAGTGACAGCTGTCACTACCGGTTGCTATGACGCCATCTCATGCTTGAAACCCGCACTTCAAGCAGGGCGCCATCTGGTGGTGGTGGGCCAGCACCAGTACCTCCTCTTCAGCGGCCCACACAACATAGTTTTTAAAAAAAAATAAAAAGGACTGTTACTTTATGGACACACCACGTATATATATATATATATATATATATATATATATATATATATATATATATATATATATATATATATATATATATGAATTCAATTGTGGACATGCTTTTCTTCATAGAAGGTGAATTCAACTGAGGAAACTCTTTTCGTGATAGAAGGTGAATTCAACTGAGGAAACTTGTTGTGTGGGCCGCTGAAGAGGAGGTACTGCTGGCCCACCACCACCAGATGGCGCCCTGCTTGGAGTGCGGGCTTCAAGCACAAGAGGGCGCCAGAGCCACTGGGAGTGACAGCTGTCACTCATCCTCAGCACCAGCTGTCACTCATTCATCTCATCACCATCACCATAAAGGCCGGACTGCAACTCCACCTCCTCGCCGAGAAATCTTCTACTACTAGAGGTAACGTTCTCTGCTGAATTACTGATTGTCTAACATTGTTCTGTGTGCAGTCGCATTCCCGTGAAGACCCAGAAGAGGGACAAACGGGAGCTGCACGAGTAAAGACGTACCTGGAGGTGGAGGTTATCCCTCCCGGAGGAATTGAGTGTAAAGGTTGCTGGGTGTGAGGACTCACACTCACCGCCTTATGTTTCTTGTCTGCCAGCAGTACCAGGGCCGACAACGGAGGACAGAGACCACCTGGGGACTCAGGGCTTGGCGGCTTCGGTGTTCTTCAGGCCGTTGGTGGTGGAAGCGGTGTGGGCCCCGGCTCTTCGTTCATCCGAGGTCTCCTATCTTCGAGCCTGCCCACAGTCCTCCTGTGTACAATTGGCATCATTATTCTTGTTTGTATTCCGCTGTGTTTTTTCACAACATTAAATTGTTACTCCTTTTCTTATCCATTGTCCGTTCATTTGCGCCCCCTGTTGTGGGTCCGTGTTACGACACCTTCCCAACAGGATTTCTCGGCCATTCGTCATGGATCCCGAGGGGCGTCAACCACAGCTTGAACAGCCAATGGGAGAACAAGGAGGCTGGCCCGCGGGGAGTGTTTTTACTGTGGCTCTTGTGAACACATGTTAAAAGACTGCCCCCAAACGGTCAAACACCAACGCCCGTCCTTAGAAACTGGGCTAAGGGTGGGCCATAACATGTACACGGGGAAACCCCGCAAATCAGCACGAATCCCAGTGATAATCCTGAGTGGGGATTTAACCCTTCACGCCCCAGCACTGGTGGACACGGGGTCCGAAGGGAATCTGTTGGATAGCAGATGGGCAAAGGAAGTGGGGCTCCCTCTAGTGGCTCTGCCTTCACCTTTGAAGGTACGGGCACTAGATGGCACTCTACTCCCGTTAATCACACACCGGACCCAGCCCGTGACCCTGGTTGTGTCTGGGAATCACAGGGAGGAGATCGTGTTTTACGTGACACCTTCTACCTCCCGAGTGATTTTGGGTTTTCCTTGGATGGTGAAGCACAATCCCCGGATCGATTGGCCGTCTGGGGCAGTGGTGCAGTGGAGCGAAACCTGCCACTGGGAGTGTTTAGGATCCTCGGTTCCTCCCGGGATCACGGCTAAGGAGGAGGTTAAAGTCCCTCCCAATCTGACGGCGGTGCCCGTGGAGTACCATGATCTGGCCGACGTCTTCAGCAAAGATCTGGCACTCACTCTTCCACCGCACCGACCGTACGATTGTGCCATTGATTTGATTCCGGACGTTGAGTACCCGTCCAGTAGACTGTACAACCTCTCACGTCCGGAACGCGAATCAATGGAGACCTACATCCGGGACTCCTTGGCCGCCGGGTTGATCCGGAACTCCACCTCCCCGATGGGTGCTGGTTTCTTTTTTGTGGGCAAGAAAGACGGCGGACTCCGTCCATGCATCGATTACAGGGGGTTGAACGAGATCACGGTTCGCAATCGATACCCATTGCCCCTCTTGGATTCGGTGTTCACACCCCTGCATGGAGCCCAAATATTCACCAAACTTGATCTTAGGAATGCGTATCACCTAGTTCGGATCCGGAAGGGAGACGAATGGAAGACGGCATTTAACACCCCGTTAGGTCATTTTGAGTACCTGGTCATGCCGTTTGGTCTCACCAATGCGCCCGCGACGTTCCAAGCATTGGTTAACGACGTCTTGCGGGACTTCCTGCATCGGTTTGCCTTCGTATATCTGGATGATATACTCATCTTTTCCCCGGACCCTGAGACCCATGTCCGGCATGTACGTCAGGTCCTGCAGCGGTTGTTAGAAAACCGGTTGTTTGTGAAGGGCGAGAAGTGTGAGTTTCACCGCACTTCTTTGTCCTTCCTGGGGTTTATCATCTCCTCCAACTCCGTCGCCCCGGATCCGGCCAAGGTTGCGGCAGTGAGGGATTGGCCCCAACCAAAAAGCCGTAGGAAGCTGCAACAGTTCCTCGGCTTTGCAAACTTCTACAGGAGGTTCATTAAGGGTTACAGTCAGGTTGTTAGCCCCCTGACCGCCCTGACCTCCACTAAAGTCCCCTTCACCTGGTCGGACCGGTGCGAGGCCGCGTTTAGGGAGTTGAAATGCCGGTTTTCGTCTGCGCCAGTTCTGGTGCAGCCTGATCCTACTCGCCAGTTTGTAGTGGAGGTGGACGCCTCAGACTCAGGAATAGGAGCCGTGCTGTCCCAGAGCGGGGAGTCCGATAAGGTTCTCCATCCTTGTGCCTACTATTCCCGCAGGTTGACCCCCGCTGAGCGGAATTATGACGTGGGCAATCGAGAACTCCTCGCGGTGAAGGAGGCTCTGGAAGAGTGGAGACACCTGTTGGAGGGAGCTACGGGGCCTTTCACGGTTTTTACGGACCACCGGAACCTGGAGTACATCCGGACCGCCAAGCGGCTGAACCCCAGGCAAGCCCGCTGGTCCCTGTTCTTCGCACGCTTTGACTTCCGGATCACCTACCGCCCCGGGACCAGGAATCAACGATCCGATGCACTGTCCCGGGTGCACGAAGAGGAGGCCAAGGCCGAGTTGTCGGACCCCATCGACACCATCCTTCCCGAGTCCACTGTCGTGGCCACCCTCACCTGGGACGTGGAGGAAACCGTCCGGGAGGCCCAGGCAAGGAACCCGGACCCGGGAGACGGTCCGAAGAACAAACTTTACGTCCCACCAGAGGCCAGGGCTGCCGTCTTGGACTTCTGCCACGGATCCAAGCTCTCCTGTCATCCCGGAGTGCGTAGGACCGTGGCAGTAGTCCAGCAGCGCTTCTGGTAGGCGTCACTGGAAGCCGACATCCGGGACTACGTCCAGGCCTGTACCACCTGTGCCAGGGGCAAGGCGGACCATCACAAGACCAGGGGTCTCCTCCAACCCCTGCCTGTGCCTCATCGCCCCTGGTCCCACATCGGCCTGGACTTCGTCACGGGCCTCCCGCCGTCCCAGGGCAACACCGCCATACTGACGATAGTGGACCGGTTCTCCAAGGCGGCCCACTTCGTGGCCCTCCCGAAGCTCCCGACGGCCCAGGAGACGGCAGACCTCCTGGTCCACCACGTCGTGCGTCTGCATGGGATACCGTCGGACATCGTCTCGGATCGTGGTCCCCAGTTCTCCTCGCAGGTCTGGAGGAGTTTTTGTAAGGAGCTGGGGGCCACCGTACGTCTCTCGTCCGGGTATCACCCACAGACGAACAGCCAGGCAGAGCGGGCGAACCAGGACCTAGAACAGGCCCTTCGCTGTGTCACCTCCGCGCATCCGGCGGCCTGGAGTAACCATCTGACCTGGATCGAGTACGCTCACAACAGCCAAGTATCATCTGCCACCGGCCTCTCCCCTTTTGAAGCGTGTCTGGGCTACCAGCCCCCATTATTCCCACTTGTGGAGGGAGAGGTCCAGGCCCACCTGCGGAGGTGCCGCTGGGTGTGGCGGACCGCCCGTTCTGCCCTGTTGCGGGCCCGGACGAGGGCCAAGACCCATGCAGATCGCCGGCGTTCCCCGGCCCCTGCATACCAACCGGGGCAGGAGGTGTGGTTATCCACCAAGGACATCCCGCTCCAGGTGACATCCCAAAAACTAAAGGACCGTTTCATTGGGCCATTCCCCATCGCCAAAATCCTCAGTCCGGCCGCAGTGAAGCCGGGAGTGTCAGCTTCACTGCGGATCCATCCGGTTTTTCATGTCTCTAAACTCAAGCCATACCACACCTCACCACTCTGCACCCCTGGACCCGAACCACCTCCTGCCCGAATCATCGACGGGGAGCCGGCATGGACTGTTCGTCGGCTCCTGGACGTCCGTCGGAAGGGCCGGGGTTTTCAGTACTTGGTGGACTGGGAGGGTTACGGACCCGAAGAACGCTCCTGGATGAAGAGGAGCTTCATCCTGGACCCGGCCCTTCTGGTCGATTTCCACCACCGACACCCGGACAAGCCTGGTCGGGCGCCAGGAGGCGCCCGTTGAGGGGGGGGTCCTGTTGTGTGGGCCACTGAAGAGGAGGTACTGCTGGCCCACCACCACCAGATGGCGCCCTGCTTGGAGTGCGGGCTTCAAGCACAAGAGGGCGCCAGAGCCACTGGGAGTGACAGCTGTCACTCATCCTCAGCACCAGCTGTCACTCATTCATCTCATCACCATCACCATAAAGGCCGGACTGCAACTCCACCTCCTCGCTGAGAAATCTTCTACTACTAGAGGTAACGTTCTCTGCTGAATTACTGATTGTCTAACATTGTTCTGTGTGCAGTCGCATTCCCGTGAAGACCCAGAAGAGGGACAAACGGGAGCTGCACGAGTAAAGACGTACCTGGAGGTGGAGGTTATCCCTCCTGGAGGAATTGAGTGTAAAGGTTGCTGGGTGTGAGGACTCACACTCACCGCCTTATGTTTCTTGTCTGCCAGCAGTACCAGGGCCGACAACGGAGGACAGAGACCACCTGGGGACTCAGGGCTTGGCGGCTTCGGTGTTCTTCAGGCCGTTGGTGGTGGAAGCGGTGTGGGCCCCGGCTCTTCGTTCATCCGAGGTCTCCTATCTTCGAGCCTGCCCACAGTCCTCCTGTGTACAATTGGCATCATTATTCTTGTTTGTATTCCGTTGTGTTTTTTCACAACATTAAATTGTTACTCCTTTTCTTATCCATTGTCCGTTCATTTGCGCCCCCTGTTGTGGGTCCGTGTTACGACACCTTCCCAACAAAACTCTTTCCTTCATAGAAGGTGAACTCCACTGAGGAATCTCTTTTTGTGATAGAAGTTGAATTCAACTGAAACTCTTTTCTTCAGAGAAGGTGAAGCCAATTGAGGAAAGTCTTTTGTTCCTAGAAGGTGAAATCAACTGAGGAAACTCTTTGCTTCATAGAAGGTGAATTCAACTAAGGAAAGTCTTTTCTTAATAGAAGGTCAAAATCCACTGAGGAAACTCCTTAAAACAAGGTGAATTCAGCTGAAGAAACTCTTTTCTTCACAGAAGTTAAATTCAATTGAGGAAACTCCTTTCATCACAGACGTGGATTCAACTGAGGAAACTCTTTCCTTCATAGAAGGTGAATTCAACTGTGGAAATGCTTTTCTTCATAGAAGGTGAATTCCACTGATTTAACTCTTTTCAAAATAGAAGGTGAATTCAACTAAGGAAAGTCTTTTCTTAATAGAATGTGAAAATCCACTGAGGAAACTCTTTCCTTCAAGGTGAATTCCACTGAGGAAACTCTTTCCTTAATAGACGGTGAATTCAACTGAAGAAACTCTTTTCTTCACAAAAGTTAAATTCAACTGAGGAAACTCCTTTCATCACAGACGTGGATTCAACTGAGGAAACTCTTTCCTTCATAGAAGTTGAATTCAATTGTGGAAATGCTTTTCTTCATAGAAGGTGAATTCCACCAAGGAAACTCTTTCCTTCATAGAAGGTGAATTCCACTGATTTAACTCTTTTCGTCATAGAAGGTGATTTCAACTGAGGAAAGTCTTCTTGGAAGATGAAATTGACTGTGGAAAGTCTTTTCTCCATAGAAGTTAAATTCAACTGAGGAAAGTCTTTTCTTCATAGAAGGTGAAAAGCCACTGAGGAAACTCTTTCCTTCATATAAGGTGAATTCAAATGAGGTGACATCATAGATGGTGACATCAATTGTGGAAACTCTTTTCTTCATTGAATGTGAATTTCACTGGGGAAAATCTACTTCATAGAAGGTGAATTCCACTGAGGAAAGACATTCCTTCATAGTAGGTCAATTCCACAGAGTAAACTATTTCCTTCATAGAAGGTGAATTACACTGAAGAAAGTCTTTTCGTCATAGAAGGTGATTTCGAACTGAGGAAAGTGTTGTGTGGGCCGCTGAAGAGGAGGTACTGCTGGCCCACCACCACCAGAGGGCACCCTGCCTGGAGTGCGGGTTCCAGGCACCAGAGGGCGCTGCCGCCTAACAGGAGTAGCCGGGGTGACAGCTGACACTCATCACCTATGACAGCTGTCACCACTCATCTGATCAGCATCAGTATATCAGCAAGACGTCATCTCCACCTCTTTGCCGAGATATCGCTTTACCAGGAAGGTAACGTTCTCAGCTGGCTGTGAGATTTATTCGACAGTAACCTTTTGTGACTTTTTGTGTATCGTATAACAGACTCTTTTTCCAACAAGAGGTGGAGTTGGTTTTCCTGCCGTGTGAATTGCTGGGTGCATACGCGCCCACCTTTAATTGTTTTTTTGTTCCTCGCCAGCAGTACCAGATCTGACACGCGGAGGCAGTGGCCACCTGGGAGTTCGGGACTTGGCGGCTCCAGTATTCCCGGGGTCTGGTGGCGGAGGAAATCGTGTGGTTCCGGTTCTTCTTTGGACAGACGTCTCCTATCTTCGAGCCTGCCCACACGACACCTGTTGTGATTTGACCTTTTGTCTATTATTGTAATCTGTTGTGTTTGTTGTGCCCTTTCACAACAGTAAAGTGTTGTATTTGACTTCCTCCATTGTCCGTTCATTTGCGCCCCCTGTTGTGGGTCCGTGTACCTACACTTTCCCAACAGGATATCTCGGCCAACGTCATGGACCCCGAGGGGCGTCAACCGGCTGTTGAACGGCCAATGGAAGAGCAGGGCGCACAGGCGTCTGCAGGAAGAATGGTCGGTGAGTTGCAGCGAATCCTCACCGCTTTTACGGCTCGGTTGGATCTAATGACCGAGCAGAACGTCCTCCTTAACGGTAGGGTGGAGGCTCTCGCCGCGCAGGTGGAGGTGCGCCCTCAGGGCGCTGCTGCGGCTCTCCCTCCTGTCGATCCTGTGCGCAACAGTGACGTTCCACAGGTCGTTCAACGACCCCTCCCACCTTCCCCTGAAGCATACATAAGCCCTCCAGAGCTGTACGGGGGTTGTGTGGAGACATGCGCGGACTTTCTTATGCAGTGTTCGCTCGTCTTCGCACAACGTCCCATCATGTACGCGACTGATGCTAGTAAGATAGCTTATGTAATTAATCTGCTTCGCGGCAAGGCACGCGCTTGGGCTACAGCGCTCTGGGAGCAAAATTCACGGCTCCTTCTGACATATAATGGGTTTGTGAGGGAGTTCAGAACAGTGTTCGATCACCCAAATAGAGGAGAGACCGCTTCAGCCGTGCTGCTGTCAATGAGACAGGGGCGCCGGAGCACAGCTGCTTATGCAGTCGACTTCCGCATCGCGGCTGCGAGGTCCGGCTGGAATAACACTGCCCTCTGCGCCGCCTTCGTAAACGGACTGTCGTTGGTCCTGAAGGAGCTCCTGGTGGCCAAGGACGAACCGCGGGATTTAGACGGGCTTATTGATCTCGTTATACAATTAGACAATCGGTTAGAAGAACGCCGTCGGGAACGAGACGAAGGGCGTGGCCGGGCACGCGCCGTCCCTCTCCCTTCCGGTTCCGACCGAGTTCCGCCCTCCCCATGCTCCACGGCCTCTACGCTCCGTGTGGTGACAGCTCCCCCTGTTGACGATGCTATGGACACGGGCAGGGCCAAATTTAGGGTACCAGATAGACAGAGGAGGCTGGCCCACGGAGCGTGCTTTGTTTGTGGCTCAATAGAGCATCAAGTAAGGGACTGCCCAGAGCGGTTAAAACACCAGCGCCCGCCCCTAGACACTGGGTTAGGGGTGGGTCAAAACATTCACGTGGGACATACCCATATTGCCACACGACTCCCAGTGACAATCCTTTATGAGGATTTAACCCTGAAGGCCCCAGCACTGGTGGACACGGGCTCTGAAGGGAATCTGTTAGACAGCAGATGGGCCAGGGAGATAGGGCTCCCTCTGGTGTCGCTTACCTCGCCTGTGCAGGTGCGGGCACTAGATGGCTCCCTACTCCCACCAATCACACATAAGTAGTATATCAGTATATCAGCAAGACGTCATCTCCACCTCTTTGCCGAGATATCGCTTTACCAGGAAGGTAACGTTCTCAGCTGGCTGTGAGATTTATTCGACAGTAACCTTTTGTGACTTTTTGTGTATCGTATAACAGACTCTTTTTCCAACAAGAGGTGGAGTTGTTTTTCCTGCCGTGTGAATTGCTGGGTGCATACGCGCCCACCTTTAATTGTTTTTTTGTTCCTCGCCAGCAGTACCAGATCTGACACGCGGAGGCAGTGGCCACCTGGGAGTTCGGGACTTGGCGGCTCCAGTATTCCCGGGGTCTGGTGGCGGAGGAAATCGTGTGGTTCCGGTTCTTCTTTGGACAGACGTCTCCTATCTTCGAGCCTGCCCACACGACACCTGTTGTGATTTGACCTTTTGTCTATTATTGTAATCTGTTGTGTTTGTTGTGCCCTTTCACAACAGTAAAGTGTTGTATTTGACTTCCTCCATTGTCCGTTCATTTGCGCCCCCTGTTGTGGGTCCGTGTACCTACACTTTCCCAACAGAAAGCCTTGGAAGTTCAATTCCACTGTGGAATGTCTTATTCATAGGAGGTGAATTCAATGAAGGAAAGTCTTTTCTCCAAAGAAGGTGAATTCAACTGAGGAAAGTGTTTTCTTCATATAAGTTAAAAATCCACTGAGGAAACTCTTTCCTTCAAGGTGAATTCGACTGAGGAAACTCTTTCCTTCATAGAAGTTAAATTCAACTGAGGAAAGTCTTTTCTTCATGAAGTTAAAAATCCACTGAGGAAACTCTTTCCTTCAAGGTGAATTCAACTGAGGAAACTCTTTCCTTAATAGAAGGTGAATTCAACTGAAGAAACTCTTTTCTTCACAGAAGTTAAATTCAACTGAGGAAACTCCTTTCATCACAGACATGGATTCACACCTGAGGAAACTCTTTCCTTCATAGCAGGTGAATTCAACTGTGGAAATTTTTTTTTCATGGAAGGGAATTGACCTGTGGAAAGTCTTTTCTTCATAGAAGGTGAGTTCGACTGAGGAAACTCTTTTTGTAATAGAAGGTGAATTCATCTGTTGAAACGCTTTTCTTTATAGAAGGTGAATTCCCCTGAGGAAACTATTTTCTTCATCTAAGGTGAATTCAACTAAGAATACTCTTTTCCTCATAGAAGATGAGGTCAACTGAGGAAACTCTTTTCTGTATAGAAGTTGAAGTCCATCGATGAAACTTTTTTCGTCAGAGAATGTGAATTCAATTGTGGAAAAGCTTTTCTTCATAGAAGGTGAAAATCCACTGAAGAAACTCTTTCCTTCAAGGTGAATTGAACTGAGGAAACTCTTTTATTCACAGACGTGAATTCAACTGAGGATACTATTTTCTTCATAGGATGTGAATTCAAATGTGGAAACTCTTTTCTTCACTGAATATGAATTCCACTGAGGAAACTCTTTTCTTCATGGAAATTGAATTCAAATGACGAAATTATTTTCTTCATAGAACGAGAATTCAACTGAGGAAACTCTTCTTCACAGAAGGTGAATTCAACGAAGGAAACTTTTCTTCATAGTCGGTGACGTCAACTAAGGAACCTCTTTTCTTCATAGAAGGTGATTTCATTTGTCGAAATTCTTTTCTTCATTGAATTGTGAATTCCACTGAGGAACTCTTTCCTTCAAGTGAATTACGTTGAGGAAATACTTTCTTTCATAGAAGGTGAATTCAACTGAGGAAACTCTTTTTTTTCACAGAAGGTGTATTCACTTGTGGAAACGCTTTTCATCATAGAAGGTCAATTCCACAGAGGAAACTCTTTCCTTCATAGAAAGTGAATTCAGTTGTGGAAATGCTTTTCTTCATATAGAAGGTGAATTCCACTAAGGAAACTCTTTCCTTCATAGAAGGTGAATTCCACTGAGGAAAATCTTTTCATCAGAGAATGTGAATTCAATTGTGGAAACGCTTTTCCTCATCAAAGGTGACAATCCACTGACGAAACTCTTTTCCTCATAGAAGGTGAGGTTAACTGAGGAAACTCTTTCTTTATAGAAGGCGTAGTCCACTGATGAATGTCTTTTCTTCCTGGAAGGTGAATTCCACTGTGGAAAGTCTTCTTCATAGAAGGTGAATTCCACTGAGGAAATCCTTTTCATCAGAGAATGTGAATTCAATTGTGGAAACGCTTTTCTTCATCGAAGGTGACAATCCACTGAGGAAACTCTTTCTTTCAAGGTCAATTCAACTGAGGAAACTCTTTCCTTAATAGATGGTGAATTCAACTGAGGGAACTCTTTCCTTAATAGATGGTGAATTCAACTGAGGAAACTCTTTCCTTAATAGATGGTGAATTCAACTGAGGAAACTCTTTCCTTAATAGAAGGTGAATTCAACTGAGGGAACTCTTTTCTTCACAGATGTAAATTCAACTGAGGAAACTCTTTAATTCATAGAAGGTGAATTCAAATGTGGAAACTCTTTTCTTCACTGAATGTGAATTTTACTGAGGAAGCTCATTCCTTCAAGGTGAATTCCACTGAGGTAACTCTTTTCTTCATCGAAATTGAATTCAACTGACGACATTATTTTCTTCATAGGAGGAGAATTCAACTGAGGAAACTTTTGTCAGAAAAGGTGATTTCAATTGAGGAAAGTCTTCTTGGAAGGCGAATTCCACAGTGGAAAGTCTACGTCATCGAAGGTGACTTCAACTAAGGATACTATTTTCTTCACAGAAGTTGAAGTCAACTGATGAAAGTCTTTTCTTCTTGGATGGTGAATTCCACGGTGGAATTTCTTCTTCATAGAAGGTGAATTCAACTCAGGAAGGTCTTTTCTCCATAGAAGTTGAATTCAACTGAGGAAAGTCTTTTCTTAATAGAAGGTGAAAATCCACTGAGGAAACTCTTTCCTTCACAGATGGTGAATTCCACTGAGGAAACTCTTTCATCAGAGTAACTGAATTCAATTGTGGAAACGCTTTTCTTCATCAAAGGTGAAAATCCACTGAGGAAACTCTTTCCTTCAAGGTGAATTCCCCTGAGGAAACCCTTTCCTTCATTGAAGGTGAATTTAAGTGTGGAAATTCTTTTTCATGGAAGGGAATTCAACCGAGGAAACTGTCCCTTTCAAGGTGAATTCAGCTGAGGAAACTTTTTTTCATAGAAGGCGAATTCCACTGAGGAAACTCTTCTTCATGGAAGGTGAATTCAGTGGTTTAAACTCTTTTCTTCAGAGACGTTGAATTCAACTGATATATATATATATATATATATATATATATATATATATATATATATATATATATATATATATATATATATATATATATATATACGAGGTCTGTCAGAAAAGTATCCGACCTTATTATTTTTTTTCAAAAACCATATGGATTTCAATCACGTGTGATTGCATCAGCCAAGCTTGAACCGGCACATTCCACCATTACAGGAGTTTGTTTCATGGAAAGAAAAGTGGAGGGATGCGCCACGGAGCCGTTCATTACGTGGGACAATACCACCTCGGTGTTGGTCTCTTAGGACAGCTTTCAGGTGGATTTCAGACGGATTCCGGTTGCTTTCCAGTCGTGTGAATATCCGATTGTGATTGTGCATGAGCTGGACATGCCAGAACATGACCCGTGAGGCTTCATCACGGCGTTGCTTTGCGCCGAGCGGCTGCACCACGACGCGCGGAACTCCTCCGCATGTCTGTCTTAATGTGCCGGAAAAGTGCTGATGTCCACGTCTTTTCACAATTCCTGTGTTAGTCAGATGACATACCGGATCAAGACAGCATCCAGTTTAAAAATGAACGACACATTTCACTGTTACAGGAGCTTTTGTCATGGAAAGAGAAGCTGCTCCACCGCGCGTCGCGGTGCAGCCGCTCGGCACAAAGCAACGCCGTGATGAAGCCTTCCAGGACATGTTGGGGCAGGTCCAGCTCATGCACAATCACAATCGGATAATCACACGACTGAAAAGCAACCGACAGCCGTCTGAAATCCACCTTTAAGCCGTCCTGTGAGACCAACACCTTTGTGGTTTTGTGCCGCGCCAAGAGCGGCATGGTGGCGCGTCCCTCCGCTTCTTTTTCCATGAAAAAAACTCCCGTAACGGTGGAATGTGCCGATAAAGTGCTGATGTCCACATCTTCTGCCTTTTTGTGAAAGTCAGACGAGGTCCCAGATCAACAAAGCTTTCACGTTGGAAATGATCTGGTTGTTCTCAGCAGTTGTGGGCCATCCTTAAAGGGGCAGTAACACCCCGTAATCTGTTTAATCCCCGTAAAATTGTCCCTGAAAGCCATATTAATGTTTCAAACGGTGTCCACCTGGAGGTCTCTCACAGTTTCTGGAAAAAAATTGATGCAGACCAGCAATTGATGACCACACCTCACTCCAAGCCTGCTCACAGGCGAATGACGCAACCGACAGGCATGAAAAAACTCACGCATGCACACGAGAGTTCAAGCTTGTCTGACGCAATCACACGTGATTCAAATCCATATGGTTTTTGAAAAAATATAAGGTCAGAACAGACCTCGTATATATATATATATATATATATATATATATATATATATATATATATATATATATATATATATATATATATATATATATATATACACACACACAACCCCAATTCCAATAAAGTTGGGATGTTGTGAAAAATAAAACAGAATACAATGATTTGCAAATCCTCTTCAACCTATTCAACCTATATTCAATTGAATACACAAGATAATTAATGTTCAAACCTATAAAGTTTATTGTTTTTGTGCAAATATTTGCTCATTTTGAAATGGGTGCCGGCAACACGTTTCAAAAAAGGTGGGACAGTGGTATGTTTAGCACTGTGTTACATCACCTTTCCTTCTAACAACACTCAATAAGCATTTGGGAACTGAGGACACTTATTGTTGAAACTTTATAGGTGGAATTCTTTCCCATTCTTGCTTGATGTACGACTTCAGTTGTTCAACAGTCCGGGGTCTCCGCTGTCGTGTTTTGCGCTTCATAATGCGCCACACATTTTCAATGGGCGACAGGTCTGGACTTCAGGCAGGCCAGTCTAGTACCCGCACTCTTTTACTACGAAGCCACACTGTTGTAACACGTGCAGAATGTGGCTTGGCATTGTCTTGCTGAAATAAGCAGGCACATCCCTGACAAAGACATTGCTTGGATGGCAGCATGTGTTGCTCCAAAACGTGGATGTACCTTTCAGCATTGATGGTGTCATCACAGATGTGCAAGTTGCCCATGCCATGGGGACTAACACACCCCCATACCATCACAGATGCTGGCTTTTGAACTTATTGCTGGCAACAATCTGGATGGTCTTTTTCCTCATTTGTCCAGAGGACACGACGTCAATGATTTCCAAAAACAATTTGAAATGTGGACTCATCAGATCACAGCACACTTTTCCACTTTGCATCTGTCCATTTCAAATGAGCTCGGGCCCAGATAAGGCGGCGGCGTTTCTGGATGTTATTGATGTATGACTTTCGTTTTGCATGGTAGAGTTGTAACTTGCACTTGTAGATGTAGCAACAAACTGTTAACTGATAATGGTTTTCTGAAGTGTTCCTGAGCTCATGCGGTGAGATCCTTACACAGTGATGTCGGTTTTTAATGCAGTGTCGCCTGAGGGATCAAATGTCATGGACGTTCACTGTCGGTTTTCAGCCTTGTCGCTTACATGTAGAAAGTTTTCCAGATTCTCTGAATTTTCTGATTATATTATGAACTGTAGATGATGGAATCCCTAAATTCCTTGTAATTGAACACTGAGAAACATTGCTCTTAAACTGTCTGACTATTTTTTCATGCACTTGTCAGTTGTTCACAAAGTGGTGATCCTCGCCCCATCTTTGCTTGTGAACGGCATTCATTATTTGTTTAGATAACAGCTAAAATAGATCTTTGTCATTTGATGTTTTATTAATTTATAAACAACAGAAAAGGGACTTACATTTTGGTGTCACTGGTGCTTTGACATCAAAAATCCAACACAACCTTTAAATAGGAGTCCAAAATTGTTCCCAGTATATATATATATATATATATATATATATATATAAATGGCTGTAATTGCAGTCCAGTCTCACGTTTTTATTTTCGGGATACCGTCACAAAATGTACACAAAGTCAGTGGATGGCATCACGAACTGTTGAGAACAAAGGGTGACTGCATCACAGCATCATTAGCCGCGGTTCAGGGATTGTCACCTCATTCCTGCTTCAAACTGCACTCCAGTCATCATCTATCTCAGTGACAGATATCTGAAGCATTTTTACAACAATCATTTCCACATAAATTCAGCATTTTTTCATCGTAAAAGACGGAGGAAGCGATCAGAGTGCCGCGGCTACATGAGCTGCTCGTGTAGCTACGGTGCTACAACAGAGCTGATTCGTTCACTGCACTTCGGCCATTTCAAAGCATTCAACTGAATTCAACTGAGGAAAACTTTTCTTCATAGAATGTGAGTTCAAATGATGAACGTCTTCATAGAAGGTGAATTCCACTGAGGAAACTGTTTTCTTCACAGAAGATGAATTCAACTGAGGAAAATATTTTCTTCACAGAGGGAGAGTTCAACTGGGAAAATCTCTTCTTTATAGAAGGGTGAGTTCAACTCAGGAAAGTCTTCTTCATAGAAGGAGAGTTCAACTCAGGAAAGTCTTCTTCATAGAAGGTGAATTCAACTGAGGAAAGACATCTTCATAGCAGGTGAGTTCAACTGTAGAAAATGGTTTCTTTATAGAAAGTGAGTTCAACTCAGGAATGTCTTCATCATAGAATATGAGATCAACTAAGGAATCTATTTTCTTCACAGAAGGTGAGTTCAACTCAGGAAAGTCTTCATGTAAGTTGAGTTTAAGGAATATATGTTCTCATAGCAGGTGAGTTTATCCGAAAAAAGTCTTTTTCATAAAATTTGAATCCCACTGAGGAAACTTTCTTCTAGGACAGTGAAATCCACTGAGGAAACTGTTTTGTTCATAAAAGGTGAGTTCAGCTGAGTAAAATCTTCTTTATACAAGGTGAGTTCACCTGAGGAAATTTTTTTTCTTTATGGAAGGTGAATTCAAGTCAGGAAAGTCTTCATCATAGAATTTGAGTTCAACTAGAATCTAGTTTCTTCACAGAAGGTGAGTTCAACTGTGGAAAGTGTTCTTCATAGAAGGTGAGTTCAATTGTCAAACTGTTTTCTTCATAGAAGCTGATTTCACCTCAGAAAAGTGTTTCGTCATTAGAAGAGTAGAACTGAGGAAACTGTTTTCTTCATAGAAGGTGAATTCCACTGTGGAAATCCTTTTCTTCACAAAAGATGAATTCAACTGTGAAAAATATTTTCTTTATACAGGGTGAGTTCAACTCAGGAAAGTCTTTTCTGCATAGAAGTTGAGTTCAAATGAGGAAAGCCTTCTTCATAGCAGGTGAGTTCAACTGTGGAACATCTTTTCTTTATAGAAGGTGAGTTCAACTCAGGAAAATCTTCATCATAGAATTTGGGTTCAATTGAGGAATCTATTTTCTTCACAGAAGGTGAGTTCAACTGATGAAAGTCTTCTTCGTAGAAGAGTTCAATTGTGTAAACTCTTTTCTTCACATTAGTGAGTTCAACTGAGGAACATCTTCTTCGTAGAAGGTGAATTCCACTGAGGAAAGACTTTTATTCATAAAAGGTTAATTCAACTGAGGAAACTCTTTTCTTCCTAGATGGTGAATTCCACTGTGGAAACTCTTTTCGTCACAGAAGGTGAGTTCAACTGCTGAAAATATTTTCATTTTCATTTAAAAACATATTAAAGCCTCTGTCCATTAAAACACATATTAAAGCCTCTGTTCTTTAAAACACATATTATTGTTGGGAAAGTGTAGGAACACGGACCCACAACAGGGGGCGCAAATGAACGGACAATGGAGAAAGTCAAATCACAAAAGTTTTACTGTTGTGAATTCACACAACAAACACAACAGATTACAAATACAGCAGTAACCGAATTCCAAAGGTGTCGTGTGGGCAGGCTCGACGATAGGAGACGTCTGTCTGAGTCGAACCGGAACCACCCGATTTCCTCTGCCACCGAACCCCGGGGATACTGGAGCCGCCAAGTCCCGAACCCCAGGTGGCCACTGCCTCCGCTTGTCGGATCCGGTACTGCTGGCAAGGAACAGAAACAGTCAGGTGTGGGTGCGGCTGCACCCAGCAACACACAGGGTGGAAACACCACCTCCACCTCTTGTCAGGAAAATACAGGTGAGTGCAGGAATGTGAGTACTTATCCAAAATACAGTCTCCTGCTGTCTTTTCTCTTTCTGTGTAAAGGCAAAAAGTATTTAATGGTCAAAAGATGATCTGTTTGGCTGGATACGTTACCTCCTTGGTAGAGCGATATCTCGGCAATGAGGTGGAGATGCCGTCCTGCTGATATACCTCCCTGTTGATTGATATCAGCTGTCTCGTCTCAGGTGATGGGTGACAGCTGTCACCCTGGCTGCTCCTGTGAGGCGGCAGCGCCCTCTGGTGCCTGGAGCCCGCACTCCAGGCAGGGCGCCTTCTGGTGGTGGTGGGCCAGCAGTACCTCCTCTTCAGCGGCCCACACAACAGGACCCCCCCCCTCAATGGGCGCCTCCTGGCGCACGACCAGGCTTGTCCGGGTGGCGACGGTAGAAGTCGGCCAGGAGGGCCGGGTCCAGGATGAAGCTCCTCTTCACCCAGGAGCGCTCTTCGGGGCCGTACCCTTCCCAGTCCACCAGATACTGCAAACCCCGGCCCATCCGTCGGACATCCAGGAGCCGGCGTACAGTGCAAGCCGGCTCGCCGTCGATGATCCGGGCAGGAGGTGGTGCCGGACCCGGAGTGCAGAGGGGTGAGGTGTGATGAGGTTTGATTCTGGAAACATGGAACACTGGATGAATCCGCAGTGAGGCCGGAAGCTGAAGCCTCACTGCGGCGGGATTGATGACCTTGAGAATTTTGAACGGACCAATGTATCGTTCCTGTAGTTTTGGGGAGTCCACTTGTAGGGGAATGTCCTTGGTGGACAACCACACTTCCTGCCCAGGACGATACGTAGGAGCCAGGGTCCGCCGCCGGTCTGCATGGTTCTTCGCCCTCGTCCGGACCTTCAACAAAGCAGAACGGGCGGCACGCCACACCCGACGGCACTTCCGTAGGTGGGCCTGGACCGAGGGCACACCGACCTCTCCCTCGACCACCGGAAACAACGGGGGCTGATACCCCAAACACACCTCAAAAGGGGAGAGGCCGGTGGCTGATGATACTTGACTGTTGTGGGCGTACTCGATCCAGGCCAGGTGGGTACTCCAGGCCGTCGGGTGCGCGGCTGTCACACAACGTAGGGTCTGCTCCATCTCTTGGTTGGCCCGTTCTGCTTGCCCGTTGGTCTGGGGGTGATACCCGGACGAGAGACTGACCGTGGCCCCCAGTTCCCGGCAGAAGCTCCTCCAGACGTGCAAGGAGAACTGGGGACCGCGATTGGAGACGATGTCTGATGGTATCCCATGCAGACGGACGACGTGGTGGACCAGGAGGTCCGCTGTCTCCTGAGCCGTTGGTAGCTTCGGGAGGGCCACGAAGTGGGCCGCCTTGGAGAATCGGTCCACTATCGTGAGGATGATGGTGTTTCCCTGGGACGGCGGGAGGCCCGTGACAAAATCCAGGCCGATGTGAGACCAGGGGCGATGAGGCACGGGCAGCGGCTGTAGCAATCCCGATGTCCTGCGGTGGTCGGCCTTGCCCCTGGCGCAGGTGGTACAGGCCTGGATGTAACCCCGGACGTCGGCCTCCAGGGATGCCCACCAGAAGCGCTGCCGGACGACTGCCACGGTTCTTTGCACCCCAGGATGACAGGAGAGCTTAGAACCGTGACAGAAGTCCAGAACTGCAGCCCTGGCTTCTGGTGGGACGTAGAGTTTGTTCTTCGGTCCGGTTCCGGGGTCCGGGTCTCGTGTCAGGGCCTCCCGGACGGTCTTCTCCACGTCCCAGGTGAGGGCGGCCACGATAGCGGACTCCGGGATGATGGGATCCGGGGGATCCGACGACTCCGTTTTGACCTCATCTTCATGTACCCGGGACAAGGCATCCGATCTTTGATTTTTGGTCCCGGGACGGTAGGTGATCCGGAAGTCAAAACGGCCGAAGAACAGTGACCAGCGGGCTTGCCTGGGATTCAGCCGCTTGGCGGTCCTGATATACTCCAGGTTCCGGTGGTCAGTGAAAACCGTGAATGGCACGGACGTTCCCTCCAACAGATGTCTCCACTCCTCAAGAGCCTCTTTCACCGCAAGGAGCTCTCGATTGCCGACGTCATAGTTCCGTTCGGCTGGGGTCAACCTGCGGGAAAAATAGGCACACGGGTGAAGGACCTTATCGGTCTTCCCGCTCTGGGACAGCACGGCTCCTATCCCTGAGTCCGAGGCGTCCACTTCAACCACTAACTGGCGACTAGGATCAGGCTGCACCAGAACAGGTGCAGACGAGAAGCGCCGTTTCAACTCCTTGAACGCGGCTTCGCAACGATCCGACCAGGTGAAGGGGACTTTTGGTGAGGTCAGGGCTGTCAGGGGGCTAACTACCTGACTGTAGCCCTTAATGAACCTCCTGTAGAAATTAGCAAAGCCTAGGAATTGTTGCAACTTCCTACGGCTTGTGGGTTGGGGCCAGTCTCTCACCGCCGCAACCTTGGCCGGATCAGGAGCGACGGAGTTGGAGGAGATAATGAACCCCAAGAAGGACAAAGACGTGCGGTGGAACTCACACTTCTCGCCCTTCACAAACAGCCGGTTCTCCAACAACCGCTGCAGGACCTGACGTACATGCTGGACATGGGTCTCAGGGTCCGGAGAAAAGATGAGTATATCGTCTAGATATACGAAGACAAACCAGTGCAGGAAATCCCGCAAGACATCGTTAACCAACGCTTGGAAAGTCGCGGGAGCGTTTGTGAGACCGAACGGCATGACCAGGTACTCAAAGTGACCTAAGGGGGTGTTAAATGCCGTCTTCCACTCGTCTCCCTTCCGGATCCGAACCAGGTGGTACGCATTTCTAAGATCGAGCTTGGTGAAAATCTGGGCTCCATGCAGGGGTGTGAACACTGAATCCAACAGGGGCAACGGGTATCGGTTGCGAACCGTGATCTTGTTCAACCCCCTATAATCAATGCATGGACGAAGTCCGCCATCTTTTTTGCCCACAAAAAAGAAACCTGCGCCCATCGGGGAGGTGGAATTCCGGATCAACCCGGCAGCTAACGAGTCCCGGATGTAGGTCTCCATTGATTCGCGCTCAGGCCGTGAGAGGTTGTACAGCCTACTGGACGGGAACTCACTGCCCGGAACCAAATCAATGGCACAATCATACGGACGGTGGGGGGGAAGAGTGAGAGCCAGATCCTTGCTGAACACGTCGACAAGGTCGTGGTACTCCACCGGCACTGTCCCCAGATTGGGCGGGACTCTGACCTCCTCCTTATCTCGGGAGCCGGGAGGAACCGAGGAACCTAGACACACCCGATGGCAGGTCTCGCTCCACTGAACCACTATCCCGGACGGCCAATCAATCCGGGGATTGTGCTTCAACATCCAGGGAAATCCTAAAACCACATGGGAAGTGGCCTGAGTCACAAAAAACTTGATCACCTCCCGGTGATTTCCTGACACCACCAGAGTTACAGGTGGTGTCTTATGCGTGATCGGAGGGAGTAGGGAGCCATCTAGTGCCCGAACCTGTACAGGCGAGGTAAGCGACACTAGAGGGAGCCCTATCTCCCTGGCCCATCTGCTGTCCAACAGATTCCCTTCAGAGCCCGTGTCCACCAGTGCTGGGGCCTTCAGGGTTGAGTCCTCATAAAGGATCGCGACTGGGAGTCGTGTGGCAATGTGGGTGTGTCCCACGTGAATGTCTCGGCCCACCCCTAGCCCAGTCTCTAGGGGCGGGCGTTGGAGTTTAACCGCTCGGGGCAGTCTCTCATATGGTGCTCTATCGCACCACAAACAAAACAAGCTCCGTGGGCCCGTCTCCTCTGTGCATCTGGTGCCCTAAATGTTGCCCTACTCGTGTCCATAGCTTCGTCAGCAGGGGGAGCTGTGGCCCCACGGAGCGCAGGGGCCGTGGAGCGTGGGGAAAGCGGAGCGCGGTCGGAACCGGAAGGGAGAGGGACGGCGCGTGCCCGGCCACGCCCTTCGTCTCGTTCCCGCCGACGTTCTTCTAACCGGTTGTCTAACCGTATGACAAGATCGATGAGCCCATCTAAATCCCGCGGTTCGTCCTTAGCCACCAGGTGCTCCTTAAGAACCAATGACAGTCCGTTTACAAAGGCGGCGCGGAGGGCAGTGCTATTCCAGCCGGACCTCGCAGCCGCGATGCGGAAGTCGACTGCATAGGCAGCTGCGCTCCGACGCTCCTGTCTCATCGACAGTAGCACAGTTGAAGCGGTTTCTCCTCTATTGGGGTGATCGAACACGGTTCTGAACTCCCTCACAAACCCATCATATGTCTGAAGGAGCCGTGAATTTTGCTCCCAGAGCGCTGTAGCCCAAGCGCGTGCCTCGCCGCGAAGCAGGTTTATTACATAAGCTACCTTGCTAGCATCAGTCGCGTACATAACTGGACGCTGTGCGAAGACGAGCGAACACTGCATAAGGAAATCCGCGCACGTCTCCACACAGCCTCCGTACGGCTCTGGGGGGCTT
Source organism: Thalassophryne amazonica (assembly GCF_902500255.1). Classification (NCBI taxonomy): domain Eukaryota; kingdom Metazoa; phylum Chordata; class Actinopteri; order Batrachoidiformes; family Batrachoididae; genus Thalassophryne; species Thalassophryne amazonica. Next base: position 234,634 of record NW_022986283.1, read on the forward strand.
ATGTATGCTTCCGGGGAAGGTGGGAGGGGTCGTTGAACGACCAGTGGAACGTCAATGTTACGCACAGGGTCTACGGGAGGGAGAGCCGCAGCGGCGCCCGGAGGGCGCGCTTCCACCTGCGCGGCGAGAGCCTCCACCCTGCGGTTCAGGAGGACATTCTGCTCGGTCATTAAATCTAACGGAGTCGTGAAAGCGGTGAGGATCCGCTGCAACTCACCGATTACCCCTCCTGCGGACGCCTGCGCGTCCTGTTCTTCCATTGGCCGTTCAACAGCCGGTTGACGCCCCTCGGGATCCATGACGTTGGCCGAGATATCCTGTTGGGAAAGTGTAGGAACACGGACCCACAACAGGGGGCGCAAATGAACGGACAATGGAGAAAGTCAAATCACAAAGTTTTACTGTTGTGAATTCACACAACAAACACAACAGATTACAAATACAGCAGTAACCGAATTCCAAAGGTGTCGTGTGGGCAGGCTCGATGATAGGAGACGTCTGTCCGAGTCGAACCGGAACCACCCGATTTCCTCTGCCACCGAACCCCGGGGATACTGGAGCCGCCAAGTCCCGAACCCCAGGTGGCCACTGCCTCCGCTCATCGGATCCGGTACTGCTGGCAAGGAACAGAAACAGTCAGGTGTGGGTGCGGCTGCACCCAGCAACACACAGGGTGGAAACACCACCTCCACCTCTTGTCAGGAAAATACAGGTGAGTGCAGGAATGTGAGTACTTATCCAAAATACAGTCTCCTGCTGTCTTTTCTTTTTCTGTGTAAAGGCAAAAAGTATTTAATGGTCAAAAGATGATCTGTTTGGCTGGATACGTTACCTCCTTGGTAGAGCGATATCTCGGCAATGAGGTGGAGATGCCGTCCTGCTGATATACCTCCCTGTTGATTGATATCAGCTGTCTCGTCTCAGGTGATGGGTGACAGCTGTCACCCTGGCTGCTCCTGTGAGGCGGCAGCGCCCTCTGGTGCCTGGAGCCCGCACTCCAGGCAGGGCGCCCTCTGGTGGTGGTGGGCCAGCAGTACCTCCTCTTCAGCGGCCCACACAACAATTATAGCCTTTCTTCATTAAAACACACATTAAAAGCTTCTCCTCATTAAAACACACGTTAAAGCCTCTGTTCATTAAAACACATATTAAAGCCTCTCTTCATTAAAACACACATTAAAGCCTCTGTTCATTAAAACACACATTAAAGCCTCTGTTCATTAAAACACAAGTTAAAGCCTCTGTTCATTAAAACACATATTAAAGCCTCTCCTAATTAAAACACATATTAAAGCCTCTCTTCATTAAAACACACATTAAAAGCCTCGGTTCATTAAAACACATATTAAAGCCTTTGTTCATTTAAAAACATATTAAAGCCTCTGTCCATTAAAACACATATTAAAGCCTCTGTTCTTTAAAACACATATCAAATCCTCTCCTCATTAAAACACACATTAAAGCCTATGTTCAAAACACATATTAAAGCCTCTGTTTATTAAAACACATATCAAAGCCTCTCTTCATTACAACACACATTAAAGCCTCTGTTCATTAAAACACATATTAAAGCCTCTCCTCATTAAAACACATATTAAAGCCTCTCCTCATTAAAACACACATTAAAAGCCTCGGTTCATTAAAATGCATATTAAAGCCTCTGTTCATTTAAAAACTTGTTAAAGCCTCTGTTCTTTAAAACACATATTATAGCCTCTGTCAGTTAAAACACATATTAAAGCCTCAGTTCTTTAAAACACATATTAAAGCCTTTCTTCATTAAAACACACATTAAACCCTCTGTTCATTAAAACACATATTAAAGCCTCTGTTCATTAAAACACACATTAAAAGCCTCTGTTCTTTAAAACACATATTAAAGCTTCTCCTCATTAAAACACACATTAAAGCCTCTCCTCATTAAAACACACATTAAAGCCTTTGCTTATTAAAACACATATTAAAGACTCTCTTCATTAAAACACACATTAAAAGCCTCGGTTCATTAAACACATATTAAAGCCTCTGTTCACTTAAAAACATATTAAAGCCTCTGTCCATTAAAACACATATTAAAGCCTCAGTTCATTAAAACACATATTAAAGTCTTTCTTCATTAAAACAAACATTAAAAGCCTCTGTTCATTAAAACACATATTAAAGCCTCTCCTCATTAAAACACACATTAAAGCCTCTGTTCATTAAAACACATATTAAAGCCTCTCCTCATTAAAACACACATTAAAGCCTTTGCTTATTAAAACACATATTAAAGACTCTCTTCATTACAACACACATTAAAGCCTCTGTTCATTAAAACAAACATTAAAGCCTCTCCTCATTAGAACACACATTAAAGCCTCTGTTCATTTAAAAACATATTACAGCCTCTCTTCATTAAAACACACACTAAAGCCTCTGTTCATTTAAAAACATATTACAGCCTCTCTTCATTAAAACACACATTAAAGCCTCTGTTCATTAATACACATATTACAGCCTCTGTTCATTAAAACACATATCAAAGCCTCTCCTCATTAAAACACAAATTAAACCCTTTGCTTATTAAAACACATATTAAAGACTCTCTTCATTAAAACACACATTAAAGCCTCTGTTCATTAAAACACATATCAAAGCCTCTCCTCATTAAAACACAAATTAAACCCTTTGCTTATTAAAACACATATTAAAGACTCTCTTCATTAAAACACACATTAAAGCCTCTGTTCATTAAAACACACATTAAAGCCTCTGTTCATTAAAACACATATTAAAGCCTCGGTTTATTAAAATACATATTAAAGCCTCTGTTCATTTAAAAACATGTTAAAGCCTCTGTTCATTAAAACACGTTAAAGCCTCTGTCCATTAAAACACATATTAAAGCCTCAGTTCTTTAAAACACACATTAATGCCTTTCTTCATTAAAACAAACATTAAAAGGCTCTGTTCATTAAAACACTTATTAAAGCCTCTCTTCATTAAAATAAAACACACATTAAAAGCCTCGGTTCATTAAAACACATATTAAAGCCTCTGTTCATTTAAAAACATATTAAAGCATCTGTCCATTAAAACACATATTAAAGCCTCTGTTCTTTAAAACACATATTAAAGCCTCTCCTCATTAAAACACACATTAAAGCCTCTGTTCATTAAAACACATATTGAAGCCTCTCCTCATTAAAACACACATTAAAGCCTCTGTTCATTTAAAAACATATTAAAGCCTCTGTTCATTAAAACACACATTAAAGCCTCTCTTCATTAAAACACACATTAAAAGCCTCGGTTCATTAAAACACATATTAAAGCCTCTGTTCATTTAAAAACATATTAAAGCCTCTGTCCATTAAAACACATATTAAAGCCTCTGTTCTTTAAAACACATATTATAGCCTTTCTTCATTAAAACACACATTAAAGCCTCTGTCCATTAAAACACATATCAAATCCTCTCCTCATTAAAACACACATTAAAGCCTATGTTCAAAACACATATTAAAGCCTCTGTTTATTAAAACACATATCAAAGCCTCTCTTCATTACAACACACATTAAAGCCTCTCTTCATTAAAACACATATTAAAGCCTTGGTTCATTAAAACACATATTAAAGCCTCTCCTCATTAAAACACACATTAAAGCCTCTGTTCATTAAAACACACATTAAAGCCTCTGTTCATTAAAACACATATTAAAGCCTCGGTTTATTAAAATACATATTAAAGCCTCTGTTCATTTAAAAACATGTTAAAGCCTCTGTTCATTAAAACACATGTTAAAGCCTCTGTCCATTAAAACACATATTAAAGCCTCAGTTCTTTAAAACACACATTAATGCCTTTCTTCATTAAAACAAACATTAAAAGGCTCTGTTCATTAAAACACTTATTAAAGCCTCTCTTCATTAAAATAAAACACACATTAAAAGCCTCGGTTCATTAAAACACATATTAAAGCCTCTGTTCATTTAAAAACATATTAAAGCATCTGTCCATTAAAACACATATTAAAGCCTCTGTTCTTTAAAACACATATTAAAGCCTCTCCTCATTAAAACACACATTAAAGCCTCTGTTCATTAAAACACATATTGAAGCCTCTCCTCATTAAAACACACATTAAAGCCTCTGTTCATTAAAACACATATCAAAGCCTCTCCTCATTAAAACACAAATTAAACCCTTTGCTTATTAAAACACATATTAAAGACTCTCTTCATTAAAACACACATTAAAGCCTCTGTTCATTAAAACACACATTAAAGCCTCTGTTCATTAAAACACATATTAAAGCCTCGGTTTATTAAAATATATATTAAAGCCTCTGTTCATTTAAAAACATGTTAAAGCCTCTGTTCATTAAAACACATGTTAAAGCCTCTGCCCATTAAAACACATATTAAAGCCTCAGTTCTTTAAAACACACATTAATGCCTTTCTTCATTAAAACAAACATTAAAAGGCTCTGTTCATTAAAACACTTATTAAAGCCT